>NW_025999853.1:44240249-44457528 GCF_001458135.2 Marmota marmota marmota | reverse complement strand
TAGAGGATAGGAAAGGTAGCAGAATACAACAGTTACTAATAGGGCATTATGTAAAAATGTGGATGTGTAACCGATGTGATTCTGCAATCTGTATTTGGGGTAAAATTGGGAGTTCATAACCAACTTGAATCTAATGTATGAAATATGATATGTCAAGAGCTTTATAATGTTTTGAACAACCAATAAAAAATTAAAAAAAAAAAAAGCAAAAAGGTATGAGGAGTAACAGATTCCATGGTTTGAGCTCTGAATCTATTCTGCATGAGCAAATATTCAAACATGGAAATGAAACTGAAAGATTTATACTTTGCCTTTTCATCCCTTTCACCCCTAGTACCATGGATTGAATATAAAGGCTCGTTCATAGTATTCCCAACAAAGCAACATTTCAAAAATAAAGTTCCAGGAAGCTAAAAAACTTAAATCTCAGATCAAGCAAGATATGGGAATTCACTTCAATGTCTTCAGCCTGAAGGAAATGGATTCTAGATACAAGATACTTAAAGTATTAGTCAACCAAAACCTATTTTTTTAAGAAAGGGAAGGCAAATTTTAATTTATGAATTGCATTCTAAAGCAAAGACAACAGAATGGTTACTTCTGCAATCTCATAAACTTTGAATAAGAATGTAGCAGTTTCTACTTAATGCCATTTTTTATATAAAGCTCTTATAGATACTTGAAATGTGAAAGTTCCTACTTTACATAAAATAACATTATATTCCATGAAGCTGTGTTCTAAATATATAACACTTGGGTACATTTCATGATATTTTAAAATGCTTGGTTTCCTGGACCTGCATTTACTGGTGATGTCAGGGGTAAAGAATTATACAGCAGTATCACAATTTAAGATATGAAAACATGATTTTATCACATAATCTTATTTTTAAGATAGTGCATTTGTACTCTAAATAAGATTAAGAACCGAAAATTATTCACATACATCTCTAAAGCACTATTTTATAGATCTATTTCTATAGACTGAGTGTGTTCCTCCAAAATTCATGTTAAATTTTAATGGCTAATGTGATGCTAAGAGAAGGCAAAGTCTTTAAAGGGGATTAGGCCATGAGGATTGAGCCTTCATGAATGAGATAGGTGCCCTTACAGAACAGGTCCAGAGAGCTTTCTCCCCCTTCCACCATGTGGGGACTCAGCACAAAAATGACCACCTATGAACCAGGAAGCAGCCCTCCTCAGATGCTGTCTCTGCCGCTGCCTCGATCCTGGACTTCAACCTTCACAACTGTGAGAAATAAATTTCTCTTGTTGACATGCCACCCAGATGTGGAATTTTTAAAAGCAGCACAAATAGATTAAGACACCCACAGCAGCCAGTACTTAACATACATATTTCAGAATGATTTTTAAAATGCCTGAAATAGAAAAGAGACTCCAGCTGATACTTCCATATATCATTTAGTCAATTTACTACAATGATATAGTTATTTCTATATTCAGTTTCCACTGGGTTTAAATTTTACCTTTAGTAGCAGAATTAACTTATCAAAAATGATTGTGTGTTATGAAGGTCACAATGACTACTGTGCCAATATTTCAATGACAAACTAACAAGACTGAAAAGTAAATTATTTCAAGTGATTGTGTTTAAATGATGTTTTATAGGGGGGTGAACAGTTATCTAAAGAAATAACAACAATCTAATTATATTTTAGGTAGTATTTTTCAAACCACAGGTTGTAAATTAGTAGTGGGACCCAAAAATTAATTTTGTGTTACATAGCCTGCATTTTACAGTAAAATGACAAATTAGAACGAAATAGAAAGGAATAGGAATATTAGAGTACATCACACCTATAATAAAATATCTTTTCATAAAACGTATTTTTAAGTTAATGTATGTATTAAAATATTGGATTGCAATCAAAATGTATTTATTATTATAAGTTACCATCAAAAACTTTGGAAATCAATTATTATGTATAATAATAAGTATTAAAGTAAGATGTAAAACTCCTGACTCTTGCTTGTAATTTTCTTCCCACTCAAAGCCAAGATTTTAATACATTCCCAAAATATGTAAAGTTCTAAGAAATATAGAAAACTTATTCTTTGTATTAAAGTCAAAATTCATCCCTGATGCTATGATATATATTTTTGAAAACTAAAAATACACTTCTCTTCTTATTGCTCTATCGACTTCCTCAAACTACTTCGTTTTTTGGAGGGGAACATATTTGAAGTTGAGTAGAACAAAACAGTCCACACATTAGCCTGCTGGAGTTTAAAACCTTCTCTTCTTCAGTTCAGCAATAAACTACTATAGTAACCAATATTCCCTCTAATTTCAGAGAGTGTGAATAGAATATCATGCTATAAAAGCAACTAACCAGAATATCTGAACATAACCTACAACTAAATCATCCTGAGATATAACACCATCAGGGTGGTGATATAATTAAATTTAAATTACTATTATTATTTTTATATAATTTAATCAGTTTGTAATAGTGCCTTTGCAGAAGACGGTTCTAGAACATTCAGGAACATAAGAGTTTGTGGTTCACAAACTTACCCAACTAACCTCAGTTCCCATACAACAATACCATTCTGCTGGGGTTCCATCTCTGCATTCTGCAACTTTCCAAAGCCAATTTAAGTCAATCCCTGGAAATCTGTGTCTGCTGAGACATAGATTTAACACCTGGGAATGAGCAAACCCTACATCAAAACATCCTGAGGTCACAATTGTTTGTCCATGGATGGAAAATGAAAACCGAGAATCACCTCAGACCTACTGCCTTGATGGCTAAAGAAGTACTGCCTGCCTCAGGTATAACCAAAAACTTCTTCTTAGAAGTGGACTGAGAGTTGCTAATAAACATTAGCTGGTATTCTGTTCAGGGTTTTTCTCCCTATCTCTAGTCTTCTTCTCTCACACTGTGTTCTTTTCTGGTTTGGTGTCAAGACTACACTGTACCTCCCATTGCTATTTTCTGGAAAAGTTTGTGATGGAATACTAAAAAGTTTGTTCTTTGAATGTTGAGATGAATTTACCTGTAACACGGACTATGTGAGTCTGGAGTTTAATTTGGAGGAAGATTTTTACTGATTTAATTAATTTCTTCATGCATCTAGAATTTTTCACGTTTTCTATTTCTTATGAGTTTTGCTAGAAAGTAATTTTCTAATTTTTCTCCACTTTTAAGTTTTCAAATTATCGTTAAATTATTCACAGTATCTTTCTACTCTTATTGTATCCCCCTTTTAAACTCTTATTCACAATATAATTGTGTCTCCTTTTTAAATTATTAAGAATTTTTTGCTTTTCCTCTTCTTTCCATCATTATCTCAAACTATTTTCTTTCTAAATCATCATTATATTTGAGTTTATTACTATTATATTGTGCTTTCTATTTTTCTCTCAATTTCTATGATTCCTTTATTTCTTCCTTTCTTGCCTCATTATAAGTTATTAAAAGTTTCTTTCTTGTTCTAATTTTTACTTTACTCAATTTGGAAATTATGTACTTTGTCCCTTTTCTTTGAGTATTACCCTTGAATTTTCACTATGCATTCTTTTTTGGTTTTTTTTAGATATACATGACAGTAGGGTACATTTTGACATATTATACATACATGGAGTGCAACTCATTCCAATTTAGATCCCTTCTTGTGGTTGTACATGATAAAGAGTTATACTGGTTCTCTACTCATATGAGCATAGAAAAGTTATGTACAATTCGTTCTATTGTCTTTCCTATACCCATCCCCCATCCCTTCCCTTCATTCCACTTTGTATAATCCAATGAACTTCTATACTTCCCCTCATTGTCCTCCCTTGTTTTAGATTAGCATACCAATATCACAGAGAGCATTCAGCCTTTGGTTTGGGGGGACTGGCTTATTTCACTTAGCATAATATTCTCCAGCTGCATCTATTTATGGGTAAATACCATAATTTCAGTCTTCTTTAAGACCAAGTAATATTCAATTGTGTATATATATCACATTTTCTTTATCCATTTATCCGCTGAAGGGCACCTAGGTTCGTTCCATACCTTGGCTTTTGTGGATTGAGCTGCTGTAAACTATGTGGCTGCATCACTTTGGATTTTAAGTCCTTTGGGTATACACTAAGGAGTGAGATAACTTGATCAAGAACATGGGAGGCAGCCCTGAGTTTCTTGCCATGCCACCTTCTCTTTAGTGTATCTCACAACAGAACAGCTTGCAAAGCCACCAGGAAAATCTCATTGCAAGATGTTCAATGTAGCAATATCATGATCACAGAGATGACATTCCACCACCTTTGCCATATTCTTCTGAATAAGAGATGAAGGTGCCACCAGCGTTCCAGGAGAAGACACCACACATGGGTATGAACCAGGAAGCAGGCATCATGGGCCCAACCTTTCAACTGCTGCTACAGGATCTGATTCTATTTTCTAATGTTTTGAATTTTTTCTGGGGCCATGTTTCAACTTTGAAGTCACTCATTACCTTATTTAAGGAAATTCTTGATGGCCTAGATAGAAGAAATCTTCCTCTAGAAGAGACGGCTTTGTTTCTATGATTAGGCTCAGAGGGAAAAAATGAAATCTAGAACACATCAAAATCAGTTTCTCCTTGAGGTTTTATATGGGCACAAGTGGCAAGAATTCAAAGTTCACACTCATGAGACGGGCATGTCATTCTTGTAGATTCTCGGGGGATTTCTGTTTTCCCTATAATTCCAAAGCAATGTCGAGATCTGCAGATCCTCTTGCCTTGCCTTGCTGCATACTGAGTTTTTACCGGTTTACTCTTTTGCTAAAGATATAACACTTTGTTCTCTAAAACCACCTACTTTGGGTAGGACTTGGACTTTAGCTCCTAACTTCTGCCCTGAGCAGTCATGGAATAAAAGTTGCTATAGGCAGATGCCCCGAGGGATGTTGTTAGTGATAAATATATCCTAAAGTGGAGTGGTAAAGGAAAAGTCACAAGTCATGAGAGAGAAATGCATACATTTTACTATGTGCTTTTAATATAATTTTAATCAAATCACCACTAGGAAACTATTCATTTTATGAGGAATGAGAATTAATTTTGGAAAGTGGAGGCACTACAGAAACAAGAAAAGCTAAAAGATACCAATGGAAAAGTAAGAAGGCATCATTCATTCATTCATTCATTCATTCCATATTTGTTGAGCACCTGAAAGATATGAGATTTGACAATTCTATAACTTATGAAGACATATTAGTGGATAAAAGTGACAAAAAAAACCCTTGCCTATAAGTAATTTACATTCTAACAAATATTCCAGGGAACACGGAAGGTATTCCAGTGAACACTTGTATATTGTGAGAATGGGGAAGACATGGTAACAAGAGTTCCAAAGGAGGCTCAGGGTAAAAAAGAGATACAAAACATAAGACTTCCCCTTAGCCACTTATAATCAGATGCAAACCTTCATTCTAAAGATCATACTTGCAGTCTTAAAAGGTTTGCTAAGTCTGTCAATGATATAATCTGTCATCCAAGGGGAAGTCAAACTTCCTGCATCTGAGTTGGGGATACTGATGGGGATAAGAATAATATTAGAACATATGGGCTTGACAAAAGGCTAAAAGCCTTCTTCTCTTGATGTATACAGTATATTTTTAATACTTTGAATTCCCTTTTTTTAAGAATATTTTTATTGCTCTCTTGATTCCCAGCCTCATTTTGAAGTGTTTGCCACCACAAGTTGGCATAGAAAGACAGTCCTCAAAGTGCCTAACTAGGAGTGGGAAGAACATGGGAACCTTTGAGTGGCTGTTAAGTTATATCTGCTTTAAATCTCAGGAAGAAATGTAAGACTTTTTTTTTTTTTTTTGGTGGAGCACAGGGGGACTGTTTTCAGTCATATTTCTTATACCAGAAAGACAACAGATGCTGGAAATTCATGCACGGTCCAATGCAGTTTACAAGGGTCAGGATTTAGAGCCAAAACCTAGTGACAAATGGAGTTTTACATCAAAGTATATCATCTGCAAGTTTTCCTCATGACCCTGCAGTAAGAGGGTAAATCTAGCTTGATTAGTTTTCTATTGTTGCCATAACAAATTTAATTAAAACAATGCTATTTTATTGTTATCTTACAGTTCTGTAGGTCAGACACACAATAAAGACCTCACCAGACTAGGTATCCTGGCATGACGCATTCCTTTCTGAGGACTCAGGGAAAATCCATGTCTTGCTCATTTGTGTTGTTGACAAAATAGGTCCTTAAGGTGGACACCAGACATCTCCATTTTTCTGCTAGCTGGAAGCTAAATGCTTTTCTCACCTTTTAAGGGCCATCAAGCTCCATGGCTCATGATCCCCTTTTTCTGTCTTTCAAATCCCCTAAAAGTAGACAACAGTAGATGGAGTCCTTCTCACATTTCTTTCTCTTCTTTTCTCTCTAACCCAGCAAGAAAAAAAGTGCTTTACTTCTAAGGAGTCATGTCATTAGAGGACTCACTTAGAAATTCCAGGGAAATCTATCTCCATGCTCTTAGCCTTGATCATATCCTTGTCATTTAAGGTATACATTCACAGGTTCTAAAGATGAGGACATGGACATCTTTGGTGAGACATCTGTCTGCCACACAACCCTAGTGGTGTGGCTCCATGGTGATACTTAAGCATGAGAGCTGCTCTGGCTATAAACAGAGGCTGGGCTGGGAAGATGAAGGAAAAGATTTTATTAGTGGCATCTTTGGGTCATGCACAAAATAACATGGGAAGCTTCAAATCAGAGTATAGTTAAATTACTATTTTATAAGAGTGATTTGAAGAGTTTAAAGCCAGGAAACAAACTTCCTAAATGTAGTAATTAGAATAGAACTTTTTATTGGAGTCCATGTATTTGGTGATACAGAACTAAACACTAACTTTGTGAACTACATAATATTAAGTTCCTATTGCACAATAGAGAAATGTTTCCACAAAAACTTTAATAATGACAAATTAAATTTTTGCATTAAAATGCATTAATAATGCATTAATTTCTTTCTTTCCCTAAGTTAATACTTGTAGTACCCTATCACTTCAGAATAATTGTCTTTTTTGTAATCCAAGTTTTTTCCATTCATTCAGTCTGAAATGGCAAATTTAAAACTGCTCTTTGTGATTTCTGAGTACATTTACTTATTCCCTTTAGAAGATTAGTTTCTTTCTGTGTATTACTTAGTCATTTTAGCATTTTTATACGTGATAGCTGCTTTGTAGAAGGTAAAAGCAATTATCTCCTCTTACTATTAAAATTCCCCCTAAATCTTAACATGAAATCATCCTGCAACTCCTAGTGTTAATCTAAACTACTAACTATCATTTTGCCTTTTACATATCTACATTGTGTTATGAATAAATCCAGGAGCCATATCTGATAATAAAATTCTTATTCACTTATCTGCTAACATTTATTGGAGGAAACAGAAATCTGTATTTCATTTACAGTTTGGGTCAACTTTTAGTCAATGCCCCTGGGAACTTTCTATAGCAACAGAATCCACTCAGTATGCAACCCTAGAAAAGGCACCTTTGATAGAAAGGCAGATACAGAGACACCAAAGTGTTAATGATTAATCAAATCATATTTCATTGTCTCTCCATTTTCCATGAATGCTATTCATACAATAAATTATGTGTTATAGAAAAGGACATCAGGCATTTTGATATATTGAATATTGTGGTCAGAGATTTGCAGCATATAGACTTCCTATAATTAAACTGAATCACTGTTGACAAAATATAGGTTTGAATCATTGTTCATGTATTAGATATGCTGAAAATGAGTCCAAATACAAAGCAAGCTAATAGTGTATGTTTGCCACACCTAGGAAAGGTGGCTAGACACACAGATACATTAGACTGGGTAATATTAATGTTTATGGGTTAAAAAAAGAAGTAACTGTAGAAAAACAATAATGACAGCTGTTATCTGTTGTTCACTTACTGTTTCCTGAGACAGTACTAGGTACTTAATATACACTATTACATTCCATACAACACCTTTTGTGACATGACCATTTTAAAGATAAGGAAATTAAGGTTCAAAGGCATTTGTTTTTTAATTTATTTTTAGTTGTATATGGACACAATATCTTTATTTATTTTTAATGAGGTACTGAGGATCGAACCCAGTGCCTTGCATGTGTGAAGCAAGCACTCTACCACTGAGCTATAGCCCCAGCCCCTCAAAGGCAATTTTTAAAGCTTATTTTATCAAATATCTAATAAGTGACAGAGTTGGGATTCTAAGTTCAAAGTTCTGAGTTTTAGTTCAAAGTTCATGCTCTGTAAAATTTACTAAAAACTTCACCTAACAGTTTTAAACAACAGTTTCTCTTCAATTCTTGGGAAGAGATAATTCTGTGGGCTTTAGGGACATAGAGAATTTTACCAAATTATATCCATATACATATAGACAAAAAGTTTGTGTCAACTTAAAAAAACTATAGTTGTCAGACAATAAACAATTTACCTGTGCTTTCTTATCAAAATACTGCCGCTACAAGATTAAGAGGGAACACGGCTAGCTTGAAGACTAAAAACAGTACAGGGGGAATAAAGAAAAAAATACACATCATTTAAATATTTTAGATTTTAGTTTTTCAAATTTGGCTTCAGGGGAGTCAACAGAATATACATGATGCTAAAATAATTATCAAAAAAAAGCATTTCTGCCCAAATAACCATTAAGTATTTCATTACTTTAACATACGAATTAATGTTTAAATAAAAGTAACTTTTGACTAAGATGTACTCCCTAATAAATAATATTGAGGTGCACATGGGTTCACTATATATTAATCCATTTTAAGGAAATGGTGGTCAAAACTAGCTTTCAAATGAGCGTGGTTTTCATATAATCCACAAAGCCCTGATAACTATCATTATAGGAATACCACTGAGAATCCTCATGGTAAGCCTGCTATTGAATCTGCACCATTTTATGAACTCATAGTCTGGTTTCTATTGTCTATATTTCCCTGAGTCATAAATATTAATTTTACTATTTTGACTAACAATATGTGGTTTTCATACATAATTGAATGTTACATGTAATATTACTTTAGATAGCAGTTTTTGCTATATTTTAACACTATGCTCCCTCAAGATTGAAACCATACAGCCTTGTTTCTCCTCCAAGGAGTTCAGTTCCAAACCCAGCCATGGTGCAAGCATTTTCTGCAAGCTATTTTCATAATGAGTACAAGCTTTTCATGAAATCAGAATGTAATATACAACTTACATATTTTACTAAAAAAGAGCTCATTAAGATGATATAGCTCATTTTCAGAAGAACCCGAGCACCTAACAGTGGTCCAAATGTCAACAATATTTGTATATGGAGTAAATAGGAGCAGGAATTTCCAAATTAAAAAAACTAAATATTCAGCAACCTGTTACAGGCTAAAGTTCTGTGAATCCACAATCATGATCACAGTGGACAGCCTCTTTGCTCTTATTTCCCTGCCGAATCTTACCAATGAAAATACTATAACAATGTTGAAAAAATGTGCACATGAAAACTCCAAATCACATCCAGCCTTGCAAAATCAGTGTTGAGGCTGATAGATAGATGTGTGATAGAATCTGTGGTACAGGCCCAGAGCCTATTATAAATTTTTTTAAATTTATTCTTAGTGTTTTTCTGTATCACACAAAGGACAATTAGGCATAACCAATTTTTTAAATCATACAGTTTGATTAGCCAAGAGGCATCATGTATACAGACAAAAATTATGATGGCATGGGTTTATGCTATGAAATAATGGGATAGAATTAGAACTCTGAGTTCTACAGATAGGATATTTTGCCTTAGTAAAAACATTTACACCTGTGTTCAGTCTTATTGATAAAATGATAACAGGAAAAATCAAGTTTTATCATGCATGTCAATTACAGAGCACATTAACAGGCTCCAGAACCATACCACCTTAGGATCAGCCCATTACAATTACTACAGCCAGTGCAACCTGGAGAGCACCAGTGCATGTAGGAAAATCTGCAGATAAATCCTGTCATTTCTATGTAAACAGAACAGCAATTTTTTCAGAGGGAAGAGATTACTGAGAATTAGTAACTGAAAAGTAAAAACAGAATTTCGCACTCAAATAAAAGGCAAGATAGCCCTCCTTTTCCTGGAATAGCCTAATTTCTTTAAATGACAAGGTATCAGACATATTTTACTCTCTTTGCAATATTAAAAGAAACTTCCAAGAAATATTCAGGTGTCTTTTAAATATTCAAGTATCATTGAAAAATCTAATAAAACATCAGACTTCACAATTATATTTGCATTTTTATATTATGAAATGATTTATTTAAACTTGACTATGTGTCTCTCTATTGCTTTCCCTTTTTAATAACTTTGAGTTTTACCTTTTGCTTCCTTCAGGTTCTTCTAAAAAGGAAAATTATTAGTCTCAGATCTTCAAACCTACAAACTCCATTCCACAGTTCTATAATAGAAAGATTCCATAACCTACAATTCTTCTTACAAAATTAGAAAAAGAAGTCTCATCCACCTCCCTCACTTTTAAAACACAGATTACAGTGCAATCAGAACAGATCTCTACGTTTTTAATACAAGAAAAATTGTGATGACTGTTCTCACAGATACAAATGAAAAATGAAATAGATCTACAAAGTGAATCTTCAAGAAATTGTAAATTACAAATATCCTGCATGGGCTTGACTTTTGCTTCTGTGGTCTCTCTTTTGCTACAATGGCACATCTTCATGACCAAAGCAAATCAACTTAACCACATCTTAGCAAATTTGGGCACTAACAAAATGTAGGATGGATGTGAGAAAAAGAGATGAGATGGGATTCTCTTTTTATAACCTCACCTCTGCTCTCTTTGAAAAACTGAAAAATATCAAAGCTAAGCTATTTTTCCAGCAGGTACCCAAAGAGCAATTATCTTCTCTTCCATCTACCTCCTTGGAAAAGTTCTTAGGATAGCTAAGCTAGGGGTTCATGTGTCATGCAAGTCAAATCATTAAATGGGCTCACTTTGTTAGAATATGGGAATGGAAAAACTCAAACTCAAAATATTACTCCCTCCCAAAAAAATCAGTTAAGAGGATTTCTCCTTCACCAAGTCAAATACTATCTTAAAGTTCTTTAGGGTTTTAGATGTTTTGTGCTACTTGGACATGACTGGGAAATATGAATGAGCAGTCTGCATGATGGCATCTATCAGAAACACTTCTGATCCCAGGTAATCATTTATGTGTAGAAATGATGAATTCCTACTTGCTGAATGCATCAGTATTGTCAACATCGATACCCTCAAGGACAAATGGATGTCACTCTGAAATTAAAGCCCAAATGTCACAAATTTTTCTTCATGTTTTAAAAGTTTCTTAGTGGGAATATCATGAAGCATATACTCTGTAGAAATAAACAAAGCCAGCTTGAAAAATCGTAATTCCAAAAGAAACCGTGATTTTGTACCCCACTTTCCACAGAGGGAATTATTTTATGCAATCTACAAAGTCACTGATGCTTATGGGCTCCAAAGTAGCCTCTTGTTCTCCAGGCTGACTCCTGTCTTAGAGCTCCATGACAGCTTGTAACCCTTTTTATTGTGTCTGTGACTATAACAGCAAATCCCTAATGGCACAGAGGCAGGAAAGAATCAAAATAGATTTCTCTAAAGGTTTGTTTTGTTTATTTTCTGGAAATCACTAATCTGCTATTATGACTCCAAGGAGACAGGATGTCATCTAATCTTTTATCTTCCACACAACTAATACATGACCCCAAACTAGGAGTATATTGAATTACACCCCTCCAGGTAGATCTTAAGCTACTTCCTAAAAAGACAGCCACTGTCAGATGCTACACACCCTAGGAGAACACTCACATTGTATTTTAACAGCATGTACAACTTCCAAGAGTACATGAACAATAGACAAGGAATTTGTAAATCTATAATGACACTAGCTAACTAACAGGTGTTGAGCAGTTTCCAAGTGCCAGTAACTTGTAAAGTTCCTTATATATGGACATTAATTCCAAGGGCTCATTTTTTTCTTGAAGAAAATAAAACAAATTGTATATCTCTACTCAGGACTCACTTGTTCCCCTTGATGGTTTGAATATTAGTTTTTCCACATAACAACAGTGACCATATTGTTTCAGGTTCAATGTGCTTGTCCAATGCCTTCATCATTAATACTGCAGAGATTTGTAAACACATTTTCTGATAAAAATAACTTTTTGAATTAAGAATTGTAATTTTTATCACTAGTGCACACATGTTGAGCTCTTTATAATATTTAAAATGTTTCAAGGTAGCCTCATTTCCTGAAGATATTTATACATTTGCTCATCTTGCGAGTAATATTAATTCATCCATCCATTCATTTCTTTCTTTTGTGAAATCAGCTCACAGCACTGCCGGGTTTCTGTTCTCGCAACTAAAAGGTTCAGGGGTCACTCTAGTTAAACTGGGCTAACTGGGCTGCAGGAAATAACCACACAAGAGACACAAATACCTTTTTCTTTGGGGTTGCTGTGATGGCTCCTCTGACCTTAAGGGTCCGCAGAAAGAGAGAGAGAGAGAGAGAGAGAGACACACACACACACACACACACACACACACACACGCGCGCGCGCGCGCTGACCCCTTTTATTGAGGAAAAGCTATTCAAATGAGGCAAGGGGTCAGGTTTCAGGGGGCTGAGTCTATCTTCATGAGGTCCACTGTCAGCAGGTTGACTGACACCTGGGTAGGCCACACCCAAGGGCACAATAAGAGGAGGGGACACACACAAGGCACTTCCATGGAAGATTCTATCCTAAACAGGGCAAGGAGATAAATTACAAAGAAACAGGTGAGCATAGCTTCACCCATGGGGCTGTAGCAAGACACACCCATTTCTGTGACTGAGCGCCTCAGCACCCAGCTGGGGAGTGTAACTTAAGTCACCGTAAGCTTGGCCTCCCACACAGCACGAAATTAGAAAATTAGAAGACATTCTATATATGTAGCAGTCATCTTATTTTCTAAGATATTTATTGTTTATGCTGCTTTATTTTCAGAACATTACTAGAAAATTTGAGTTTAAAAAGTTACTGAATGCAGTATAATAGCTTTGGACTACAGAGATTTCTTAATCTCTTTCTAACACTGAAAGAACTGGCAACTGTTTTTAAACAAACTTTAAATGATATGATTCTTCGCAGAGAGAGAGAGAGAGAGAAAGAAACATGCCACAAAACTCATCAACCACATATGGAAAAAATAAAACTTCAATTATCTAACAAACTAGAGTAATCTGATAACAAATTCAGAATTATTTCCAACTCAAAAGAAGTAACATCCCAGTTACCTAGTGAAAAACTCCTGATCACCTTGGACCCAAATAACTCACCTACCAAATAATCAACCATGAATGCCATTTTTTTATATCATGAATTGTCAGTGTCTCATTTATTTTTTCTCATTTTTTTCATGTTCCTGTTTGCAGGGGTCAGTGCATAGTTGATTATAGTCTCATTTCCTAGCTTTTGATCTAAATCCAGAATATTTTAATTAGACCAAATTTGAAATAGAATCATTAAATCTGAACACATGAATTAAGTTGACAGAACCCTCCATCACTCAAATATAAGGCAAAAAAAGTCTTTCAGTAAATATTAAACCCACTGCAGATAGTCACCATTCTAAGTACTGTGAATACAGGAATGAAGAGAACCTACAGAGTTCCTCTCAAAGCTTAGAGCCTAATGGTTGAGGATGTCAAGTGCTAAAGAAAAACCAAAAGTACCCATGAGATGCAAATCATGGGATGGGCCCACACACACACACACACCCCGAAGGTGGCATTTAGACTGGAATTGGAATGTTAGGGAGAAACAATCACATGACTACAGAGAAAGAACTTTCCAGGCAAAGGGAGGTTTGAAGATTTCTAGAACATAGTGAGGATAAGAGGAAGATCACAAAATAAACTCAGTGAGCAGGCAGCTATAAACCATGTAGGACTTCATAAGCCTGAGTAAGGACAGCAGATTTTTCTTCAAGGTAAGATGGATAACTTTGAGTTTAAGAAGAAGAAAGCCATGATTCCATTGATATATTTAAAACATTGCCCCAACTACTCCATAAAGAATGAATTGTTGATAAATGCTGAAGAGGATGTGGGGGGAAATGATCACTTAAATATTGTTAGTGGAATTGCAAATTAGTGGGAAAGCAGTCTGGAGGTTCATTAAAAGACAAGGAATGGAACCATCATACAACCCAGCTATCCACTCCTTGGTATTTAGTCAAAAGAACTAAAATCAGCATGCTATCGTGATATGTACATATTTATAACGGCACAATTCACAACAGCCAAATTATAGAACCAGGCTAAGAGGCTAAGTGCCCCTCAACAGACAAATGGATAAAGAAAAACTGGTATATATACACACAATGGCATTTCACCTAGGCATATAAAATAATGAAATTATGGCATTTGCTGGTAAATGAATGGAACTGAGGAACATTATGCTACGTGAAATAAGCCACACTCAGAAAGTCAAGGGTCCACTGTTTTCTCTCATGTGCAGAAGTAAAAGAGAAAGAAAGTAAAAGAGAAAGAGGGGGAATACAGTATTCCATATGAGGTACCTAGGCACACTAGTTCTTGGTGTGTTATCAAGTAGCATGCTTCGCTACTCTGATATTCATAAAGGTTGATAGTATCATAACAGGCAAGGAGACTAAACTTCTGATATTATGCTTCAGGCACTATTTTGTCACAGCCATTGTTCTCCAAGCATCCTGACTTAGACAACGTTACATCTTTGAAGAAAGATAGGCATTAGAATCAACATCATTGGGCAACAACATCTTATAATCCCAACATTAAAATGACCCATTCCAAAGGGGAAAACACTGCATGATCAAAATAAATCGAACAAAATGAAAAAGCAAATAAATTCTCTGGACAACTGACAAAGTGATTTTCATGCCAGGGCAGGTTATTCTTGTGCAATGAGGACTGTTTAGTTAAAAAAAGAAATCAGTGTGAGACCACAGTTCTTAGTTGATAAGGGGAAGCCCATCAGCCTGAAAAATGTTCCCATCTGAAGCCACTGAGACCTTTACAATCCTTGCCATCAGAACAGCTCAGAGGACAGAGAAAAAGTAAAAGCAACTAATCCAAGATAGTGCTTGTGATACCAGGAAGGGCCACATCCAATTTAGAGGTTATGGAAAACAAAAATAGGAAATACAGACCAGCAGTTCTAAGTCCAAGAACAGAGACTGGAATCTGAGAAAATACCACAAATATCTTATCCTAAACACTCTTGTCTAAAGATTTCATTATTACTCTGTTACTTTTGTACATTAGGCATAATATATATTTTATATATATTATTTTTGACATATAACACATACAATGTATGTCACATATTATAAATATACATAATACATAATAATATATGTAATATATAACGTGTGTGTGTGTGTGTGTGTGTGTGTAAATCTCCTTCTTTCATTTAGTCTTCCCACCAGGCCTATGTGGAAGGCCAATGAGAGCTCATGCTCAGAAAAGGGAAGTTATACAGATAGCAGTGCACAGCAACAGAGCAAGGATTTGACTTAAGGTCCATTTAACTAAACTCATGTTAGTGGCTCCCTATTTTGTATACTTTGCTGGATTCATTTCTGATCGAACAATAGGTACCTCAAAAAGTTTGTTTTCTGCCATGATAAAGTGACTGACCACTGAGATCTCTTCCTATGCTATCACTGTATAAATGAAAATGAATTCTCCTATAGAAGGGTAAGAGCTGGGACAATGCCTAATAAGAAGAAAAACACTCACACATGCCTACTGCTGAAAAACTTAGATTTCTGTCTTGACTATGTTACAGTATATAATAGAAGTGTTTTTAAAATGTGCCTGCTGATTTTGAGGTTCATGGATACAAGCTTGCTTACCAGAGCATTAAATAGTGGTGTAACAATTTCTCATTAAATGCATAATAACTGATGCAACACAGTGATAAGTTTTATACACATTATTATTCCTTTCCAGAATTAATACACTCACACTATCGTGACAAAGCTAATATTAACTTCGGTTTTCTATGCCCAGGCAGTACATAAAGCACCAGGCACCACAGCATTCCAGCCAGCAGGACAACACAGGCAGATTTTTATCAGCATATGTCATTAAGTGGTTTAATTTTGCATTACCAAAATTCCAATATTTAATACTGCTTCATATTGAAATTGAAGGGCTCATTTAAAAGGAAGGACTTTTTTAAACCCCTCAAATTTCAGACTATAATTTAATTGTTTAGGAAGTGATATGTCTCATAAGCTAATTCATAATCACAAAATTATAAAGCAATGATAAAATTTATTATAAAGAATTTTCAGTAAGACATTATATATTTCAAAGTTTTTTCACACCAACTAATCCATAGATACAGAATACTCTGAAAATAAGAAAGTCTATTTCCTCTTGCCTCTGTAGTCACATCCTTTAATCACCAGTTTATCTCAGAACAGACAGCATAAAGCAAGCTTATATATGGCAATATTCACATCTAGTAGATCCAGAATCTTTTTGTGTACACAATTTTTAAGTATTTAATGACTATAGGAAACTTCTTACACATGAAAGACGGATATAATACATGTTATTACATTTTCATATACCAAGCTTTGTACCAAGAGTTCAACATTCTTGTTCATTGTTATCAAATGCAATGTTTGTGTGTTAATAACAGCTATTATGTGGGTATTACAATATATGCCAGACACAAACACACTACCTACAAGATATTTTATTTAATAGGCAAATCATCAATGTACTATGAATTCCATGAATAGGGAAATAAGGAAAAAGCAGTATTCATCATGGTGAACATAGTAGATGTCCATTAAAATCAGTTATTCTTCTGATAATAAACTTGTAGGTGGAATATAGATACCCAGCTAGAGGCTATGTCTCCTGCCTCCCTTTCAGCTAAGAGTGGCCAAATGTTCAAGCTCTTGACAATGAAGTTGGATAGGACTAGTATGGGAAAATTCCACCTTGCTTGCTTGAGTGGAAACCATGGACTCAGACTGGACTCTCTCCCCTTTCTCATAACTGGAATGGCCTCTATGTCTGTGTTCCTAGATAACTATAAGGAGCAGAGTGGTAAGCCAAATGAAAACATTCAACTTACAACTATTATTTAGCCTTTTGCTGTCTGTCATAGCAAATTACCAACTCTAAGAATCATATATACATATACACACACATACTCACATGCATGTGTTTTATAGTCTATTAATATGGCCCTTTGTTTTTACTTATTAATCCATTAAGTTATTAAGAGTAAGTACAGACCAAAATATAAGAACATCCATATGAGCTATAAATGAAACCACTGTGTTGTGATTATGATCTTACTAACAATAAATGACATTTTAATTATATGGCTTTAGGTTTGAATTTTATGACTTACAAAGCATTGTTTTAAAAAAAATTCCTCACTTGATTCTTGTTACATTCCTTTTACTTTATAAACTCTAAATAAAAATTCAAAGTAGTTAAGTGACTTGCCAAATAGCACACAGTTATTAACTGGCTTTGCTATACTCTTAGACTACATCATACTCCTGCTTGTGACAATATATCTTCAATGTTTCAGTTGTAAAATTAAGCTGATTTGAGCTGCACATTTTAAATAAGAAGTGAATTTTGTTTGGTATGGTTATATTAAAAATTAGCTAGGATCAGGGACTAGGGCTATAGCTCGGTGGTAGAGCACTTGCCTTGAATATATGGGGCACTGGGTTTGATCCTCAGCACCACATAAAAATAAATACATAAATTGAAAGTATTGCCTCTACAACTAAAAAATATATTTTAAAAAATCTTCTAAAAAGTTAATTAGGATCAAGCTTTCATGCTCCTACATAGTTAAGTATTTGTGGTAAAATCTGTGGTATTATGAAAGATCCACAAAAAATATATAGGAATACAAGAAGAAAAATTAAAAAGTTTAAGTTTAAACTCTCTTAGGAAAAAGCTTCCAAGTTATCTTCAGGTTTTATTAGCAGGATAATGCAGTGAGATTTAAGGCATTCAAAATAGAAATTGAGGGCTGGGAATATAGCTCAGTTGGTAGAGTGCTTGCCTCGCATGCACAAAGCCCTGGGTTTAATCCCCAGCACTAAAAAAATAAATAAAAATAGAAATTGATTTAATGTTAATTAGTTTGATTAAATCTTTCTACAATGTATACGTAGGTCAAAACATCACATCATATATCATAAACATGCGCAATTAATATCAGTTTAAAACAAAAAATAAATAAAATGTTTTCAGTGCAAAAACTATAGAGCTTGTCTGAAAATCTTTTGTTCCTGTCCTGCATTTCAGCAAGGTCTTATTATTGACTTGACACTTCAGATAGTTATATGTTTGTTTCTGCTCTCTAGTGTTTTTCTTGGGGTTTTCAAGGTATCTTCACCAATATGTCTAATGTTTTCCTAATTATACTTCCAAATTCTTTTGCAGAGGTTAGTTACCACATGTAAGTCCATGTGTACTGAAGACAGCTTTCAGCATTCCTCACCCAGTCTCATGCTGTACCTACATTAAATGCCCTACACCCCAAAGGAAGGGACACGGAAACAGTTTCCATTAATGCCTTCTATGCAATTAGCCAACAGTTCTATTATTATGCACACAAAGCAAGAGAAATGAAGCTATAGTTTATTTCTTATCCCTGTAAGAATCCTTTTAGATCAGTATCCAGATAAAATAAGTTTTTTTAAAAAGTCCTGAAGATGGAAATTGCTGCTCTGAGCAACATAAAATTCTCTGGGAAAAAAAAAATACTATGAAACTGGAACTTCTAAAAAGAAGAAAAGAGCTCCTGAGTCAAAATTTTTCAAAAGCCGAAACATCAATGAGTTTTAGGATCCCCCGGTATATTAGTGTAGGTTAAGGTGATTAGTTTTCTAAGATACTTAATATAAAGTAAAATACTGCATATTCCTCTAATCCCAGATAATTGTTTATGGATCTATTAACCATAAAACGAGTAACTGAACATTATATGTTATTAAGTTCATTGATTACTGACTTAGAGAACTATTGTTGGCTGACTTACATAGATCTCTTCTTAAAACCAACTGTGTAAAAACGCTTCTTTCAATTAATCTGACACCAGTAATTTCAGAAGCCAAAACACATATGAACATGGTATAATGAGGATGCTTTTATTCTCTGTTGTTTCCATTAATTGACAAAGAAATAGTCACTGGTATTTTGACTTAAAGTCATTGCATAAGCTATCTTTCACATAAGAGTAAATTAAAAATTAAAGTTCCTTCTTCAATTAGCAAGTAATGATTATTTAATTATAAAAAGAGGAAATGCTTGGTTACTGCCTTCTGGACTGTTAAAAGGAAAATGATATTGTTGGTGACAAGTGTGGATCAGCATCAAAGGTGGATGATTTCTGAGAAGTAATTTCTTTGAATAACTGGGGATCATTAAATCCCTTCAAAGTTATGAAACAGTTATCAAAAAGCATGTAAGAAATTTTATAAAGATCTGAAACCTCTTTTGCCCTTTGACTTCCATTATACCACTTTGTCCCAGTTCTCCTCCAAACTTCTCTGATAACTTCACAGTTCTTTCCAGAACTGCCATCTTTCTCTGGAGTTCTTTTCTGATTATCCCATATGTTCCCCCAGGACGACCTTATCCACATCCATGTACTCAGCTGGCACCAATATACCAATTGTCAAAATCCAACTCTTCCACACAAATCCTATTTTAAGTCCCCAATATGTATTTTAATACTTCTAAGTCACAGTAACCTCAAAATCAGCATCCTCATTTGCTGTATCTTATATTTACTCCCTACCCCTACACCTCCACATAATCTGATAGCCCTGCTGTGTTCTTCCCTAGGTAAAGAGTTTATGTCTTCTCCAGTGCTCTCTCAGTGTTTCTCTGGGCAGCTCCATCATGACCTGTAGCCTCTATATCATCAGGACAATTCCATGAACTCCCAGAGGACAAGGGAAGCATACTAAAATCTTCCACCTAAGTCCATTCCGTCCTCTAAGATCCATGCACCCAGCTTATGAGTATGTCAGGTTTTTTTCTCAAAAACAATCTTTATCTTCTGACTATAACCTCTCTCTCTCTAAATACACACTCACACAAACACATTATTCAGTGTGCATCTATTATACCACTATCTATCTATCTATCTATCTATCTATCTATCTATCTATCTATCTCCTATATATAGGAGAGAGAGAGGTCTCAAATATTGTCCATAATCAAACTGTGTTTGCGATGCCATGTCATTATCTGCAACTACTTCTCTCTCCCCAATCTCAGCTCTTCTAGACCTCAGACACTAACATCACCCTTATAAACCTCTTCCTTCCAAAGTCACCCATGCAGGCAGGAGCCTAGGGAAATCCTGATGCCACACACACAGAGACTTTAAATTTCTGTTCAGTGTCAAATCTTTCTTTTTCTCCATCCACCCCCACCACACACACACACACACACACACCCTCACCTCCCCAAATCTGACTCAGAGAACATGTTTTCAATTACCTATCACTAATCTTTGTCCAAATCACAGAGGTAGAGTAGTAAATGAACATAAATACAGCATGAATTAAAATTGTTTATAAATATATATTTATCAATTAAGTTCAAATTCTTTAATATTCTTGATAGGCCTGTGAAGCTGTAGGCAATACCTTAGCTTGATGAACTACATTTACTAAACCCATGATCCAAAGTTAGCATTCCTGTCTCAAAATAATTCTGGGCTATTTAGATTCATGTGATCTAACCTATGAAATTTTATCAAATGACAGTAGCATGCTCATGGCAAAGAAAATTTCTTCACTTCTCTTTATTAATTTCCTACTGTTGTATCACAAGTTGCCATGAACTTGGAAATTTATAGCAATACCAATTTATTAGCTCAGTTCTATGGGTCAAAAATCCAGGCACAAAGAGACGAGCTTCTCTGCTCAGGTCTCACAGGCTAGAATCAAGGGGTCTATCAGGCTATTTTCACATCTTCAGGCAAAGTTGTTTTTCAAGGCCATGTAGTCATGACAGAATTCAGTTACTTCACTTGTAAAATTGTGCTCCCCAATTCATAGTTGGTGGTCAGCAGAGGAAGCTCTCAGCCTCCAGAGGACAGCCACATTTCTTACCATGTGACTTCCTTCATCTCCAAAATAAGCAACAGAGATTCTCCCTGTGCACCAAAAAAAAAAAAAAAAAAAATTCCCATTCACTTTAAGCATCTTCCTCCAGGAATCCCAGAGCTTTAAGAGTAGAATCCTCACCTTGTAAGACTGGAAGACGCCATACCACAGGACACAGATCACCAAAGAGGTTTCCCACTTTATTACAAAAGGCTGTGTGTTTATATAGGTCTAAGGAGAGGTTGCAGGGCTGAGGTAGATAACAGGTCGCCCGTCTATTGGCAAGCTCTTCCATATGTCAGTTCCGGAGCCCAAGAAGTTAATTCTAATTGGGGCTAAGGCTTCCCACCAGCAGGGTTTGAACATTGGCGCCGGCGGCAACATTTCGCACCAGTGAAAGAAACAAAGAGGAGAAAGAGGGTCGTTAGACGCCATGCTGGGGTTTTTCTCTGGGGTGCTGCTGCCATTATATGTTTTCCCAACACACCTGATTGGGTCAAGCTCACCAAGGGTAATTTGACCATCTTAAAGTCCCATTATATTCACAATTTAGGCCCACACTAGAAGGCAGGGAATTATATGAGTATATATACCAGAAATCTCGAGGGCCACCTTAACATTTTGCCTACACAATCTTTTCTACTGATAATAGATCTTTTCTACTATACAACCATGCACTAAATTGAATTAGCCCCTGGGGAGGAAAATGAGAGGGAAATGGGAAAAGGAATCACAGACATGAGGATACTATCATGGCTTCTTTCATTTGCAGCATGTATTAACTTTACAAAATTCTAAAATCTATACATTATTCAGTGTGCATCTATTATATCATTACTTTGAGGGGCCTTCATTTTCGTAATTTATAAAACCATGATTTCTATTCTGTATGAACATATATAACATATTTATACTATAAAATTTATTAGGAAAAATACATGAAAAAAAAAACTGGCTCTAAACTACTTTCCATTAATGCCCGTGAAGGATCTACATCCAGTTTATGAAAAATCAGCCTTCTAAACCTTTAATAAATAACCTATTTGCTCTTCTCCTAAATATTACTTTACTTCTAGAATTAAAAATAGCACCTTTGCAATTATCTAATCTTCTTTAACTTTCCTAGTTATCTTAACAATTATCACCACATTAATTTCATCATTAAAAATCCATGTAAAATGAGTAAGGCATCGATTAGTGTTTTCATTTCACAGGTAGCAAAAAAACAAGAGTCTGAGAAAGGTTAAATGATTTTTCCACAGCCAGTTAGGAACAGACCCAAGAACAGATTCCAATTTCCTTCTCATGCGGCCTGAGGTGCTTCCTGTTCCACTGCTGCTCCTGTCATCTTTAGGCGTAAGCAGCTATTTTTTAAGTATACAAACATCACACCTTGTGTATCTTGCTTTCCTTAAAGCATAGCACACAGTGCTTGGTGACGCAACTGATTTTGAGCACTGATAAGTGCCAGAGAGTTCCAGACACTGAGGTGCTGTGACTGTTCCAATGGCAAGGCACAGGTCTGCCCCATGAACCTCGTCAAATCCAGACATTACTTCCAAGGAGAAAGGTTTATGTCAGGCTCCAGATAGCACCTCAGCATCTGCATACAGAGTCTTTTCATGTGGGAAATGAGGTCAAGGAAAAGAGATAGTTGATTACATCATGTGTAGAAATAATGAGCGGTCACCACATTTCACAGTGGAATGTTGAGATTGAATTCTGTAGAATATTCAACATAAATTTAAAACACAGCCCCTACTCATTCATTAAAGAAACAGTTAACACTGACATAATAGTAACTATGGGTCTACGATAGTCTATACTGGATTTTTTCCTATTTACTCCTCACAACAAACAACCCTTTGAGAGTAGGTATTATCATTAACTTCCTTTCACAAATGAGGAAACCAAAAATACAAACTTGGGATCACACAGTCAGTAAATGGTAGAGACAAGATTTAAATCCTCACTGTACAGTTCTAGACTGCAGCTCTTAACCAGTAGAGCGTTGCCTTAACATTTATTGACTATCCTCTAATTACAGGCACTAGGAATCTTTTGAATTATGTGTTTTGTTTCATGAATGGAATTATAAGCTAACACAGAAATCTCCTCTGACCTGAACCTGGTATGATCTGATATGACTATGATCCAATCTGAATCATTTCTTTGGCAGAAAATGCACTGCCAAAGTTCCTTCAACTTTCAGAGCGGTGATGGCTACTTGTCCTTTTACCCTTCCTGCTATCAGAAGAGAAGAAAGGAGTTTCCAGAAAGTAGAAAAATACTTGTTGGACAACCTTCAGGCAAAGTCCAACTAAATATTTCTCTGGGATGTGTGCTACATATATCAGGTTTTACCTTTTGATCTATATCTGTCCTTCAATAATACCATAGTCCTATCCACCACCCCACCACCCGCCAAAAAACATGAGAGTGAGTTTTTGTCAATTTCAGTCTGACCAATACTTTTACAATTGCAAACACAAATCTCATTGTACTACAAACACAGGAACATCATTTACAAATAAATTTTTTTCTGCCATTAAGAACTTCAACCAATGTGATTCTGCAACCTATATACTCAGAAAAATGAGATATTATATCCCATCTGATTCAAATGTATGATATGTCAAGGTCATTGTACTGTCATCTGTAACTAATTAAAATAAAAAAATAAAAATAAAAAAAGAACTTCAGGTTGTTTCCCAACATTCTGGAATGAGACAAAGAAAAGTGTCATATATTTTTAAAACATTCTTTTCCTGTGGCAATGCCTTCATAAATAGTTGAGAAATTAGTGTAAGAGTTATCAGTACATTGGAGACTTAAAAGATTATCATTAGAATACTTAGAACATTTACCTTATATTAGCAGCCTTAACATTGGTATAATTTTTTTTTTACTTTTTATCCACCAATTTGAATTCTTCTCACACTGCTGACTGTGACTTAGGGAATGTTTTATTCTCACTGTGCTTGAGTGTGTGTGTTTCAAAAGACACCTACAAGAAGAGATGCATCAATATTCCCAGGGCATTTCTAAACTGGCATTTCAAATTCAAGAGATTTATGGTTTAAGTATGAGTATACAGTACATTTTTTAAAAAACCAACCTTTCATCAAAATCTGTAATAGATATGCAAAGACATACAAAATCATCTGGCAACTGCACTACACTTTTCTAATATTTTCTCTCACCTTATTATATTCCTTTTCCTCCGACAATTTTCAAATCTAAGTTTACAGGAAAGCTTTTTGAGACCACAAAACCACTTCCCAATTATATGCTTAATACTTAAATACCTTACAGCTTATCTAATACTTGTTTAAATAATGAGCCCAATTATGAAAATCATTAGCATTTTTCCATTTGCTCTTCTCTAATTATGAGTACAGTACAAAGGTGGAGAAGGAATACGAACGATGCTGAACAATGCTGTGCAGAGTCATATTTGAAAAGTGGGAAAGGCCTTTTACAAATGCAGAGCTAAAAATGTTTGCCAAAGCCTGAGAATAATTTTGGACATGAGTCTACAATAATTTTTATGAGAAAGAAAATTTTGCTCCCCCTAAAAGAGAATAGACAAAGGCAAGTTCTCCCTCCCATGTCTGATTTAGTTCTGTTGAATTTTTCCTTCCTTACTTAGCAGGCCTGGGGTTTGGATGATCACAAAACACAGGTAAAGACTACACTAAGACATGGTCATTACCAGACATATCTGAACCACAGAAGCTTTAAGAAACACTCTAAAATCCATCCAGATAACCTATTAATAAATTTCACAATGTGTCATATTTTTTAAAACATCAGTGGGGGATAAACTTAGAGTGCAGACATGTTGACATTAATTCAAACATGTTTTAAGTTTTGTTTTTTTTGGGGGGACGGGGGATATAGCAGTGGTTCCCCCATTACACATGAAGCTGAGGGTGTACTTAAAGTTCTTCTGGAAAATTGAACTAAAAAAAATTAAGGTATATCTTTCCTTCCATTTTGTTTTGTAAATATTAAAGTCTCTCTTTTACTAGAAAAATTAAACCTGTTTGCAATGCCCCAGGAACCAATGTCTTTGTCACACATGACCTCAAGTTTCAGGATTCATGAGGAACTCCTTAGTTGTTATTCCCACCAAGATGTAAAAGTTCAGTGTTGTTGGTCTTGTCAGACCCCTCTCCAAAATAAATGCTTCTTTTGTGACTGATCAGATCCCCATGGGCCCACTCCACAGCCAACCAGAGTGATTACCCCAGCCTGAGCTGAATAAGGCTGTTTACCACTTTTCCAGCCACACAATCCTGGATCCTCCCTTTAGTACCCCCAGTCTCTCTTTAAGGAAGCTGTGGGGTTTTGTGTTGTTGTTGTTGTTGTTGTTGTTTAAATCACATCTCCCTGCCTCCATCAATAGGTTCTTCACAAATAATATGAACTAATTTTCCTGGGGGTGAGGAGTAGGTGGTGGAGAGAAGATATTTCTCTAAATTTCAACCAGTTATTTTAAAAAGCAACACTGAGATTTTTAGGTCCATTTCCTAATTATTAGTCAAATTATTTACATGGTCATATTCTAAGAATCATAAATAGGACTGATTTCCCCAAGTTAAAAAAAGAAAACAGCCAAGGTTGCAGTGAAGAGATACCTGACATGAGACATAAAGAAGAAATCTGTTCTGAAGCTCACTGCCTCATTTCTCTGACAGAAGAGTTTTCAACGTTATGTCTGTTGTGTTTTATTCTAATCTGAGTAGGGACAAAGAACAAAAGCAGCAGAAGAAAGCTGTCCTAGAAGGTAAACAAAATTAATTAATTCTCAAGCTGGCACAAGACTCTGTGATTATGAGAAGTGAACATTACTGTCCTAGATGCTTCACTTGAATGTCTTCTTATGTCTATCCGTTTCATGTTTTGCTATGTGCTAATCCCCATTGAAGGGGACACAGTGCAGAGTAAGACAGGCCTGGTCCATGACCTCACTGAACTTGAATTTTGTTGGAGTGACAAAAATCAAAAAAGAAAACAGAGACCATACACCCTATTCAAGAAAGTAACTCCAAATGGATCAAAGACCTAAATATAAAAGATACAACTACAAAATTCTTAGAAGAAAATAGGAAAAAAAAAAAAACTTCATGGATTTGGCAATGATTGCTCGGATATGACATCAAAAGCAATGAACACAAAAGAAAAAATAGATAATCTGGATTTCCTCAAAGTTAATTTAATTTTTTTTTGCATCAAAGGACACTGTCAACAAATGAAAAGGCAACCAATAGAATGGGAGAAAAAATGTTTGAAAATCATATATTTAAGGTATAAATATCTAGAATGTATGAAGAACTTCTACAACTCAACAACAATTTTTAAAAAGTTCAAAAATGGGCAAAGGCTTGAATAGACCTATCTCTAAAGTTTTACAAATGACCAATAAGAGCATGAAAAGATACTCAACATCATTATCACTAAGGAAATGCAAATCAAAACCATAATGAGATACCTCTTTACAGTCATTTGGGAAGACTATTACTGAAAAAAAGAAAATAGCAGGTGTTGGTAAGGATGTAGAAAAATCAAAACGCTGCTCACTATTGGTGGGAATGTAAAATGGTAGTGCTACTATAGAAAACAGTATGGCAACTCCTCAAGAAATGAAAAATAGAACTACCATAAATCTGCAATTCCACTTTTGAGTATATACCCAAAAGTGTCAAGAACAAGTGTTTTAGTTATCTTTTTTGCTGCTGCGACTAAAAGAACTGGGGTTCACCACTTCAGAGGTCTCAATCCACAGCCAGCAGACTCCATGCCTCAGAGCTCAAGGTGAGGTATGACATCAGGGCAGAAGAGTGTGGCTCAGGGAAGCAGCTCACATGATGATCAGGTACCACAGAGAGAAAGACTCTACTCACCAGATACAAAATATATACACCAAAGGCATGTGTCCTCAGTGACCCACCTCCTCCAGCAACCCCACCTGCCTACAGTTACCACTCAGTTAATCCCATCAGAGGATTAAGTCAATGATTGGGTTAAAGTTCTCATAACCCAATCATTTCTTCTCTGAACCTCCTCGCATCGTCTCACACCCTCCTTGGACACCTCACACCCAAACCATAACAACAAGGATGTGAATCTTTATCTCTACACCTATTTGCAGAGCACTGAAAGTCACAATAGCCAAAAGGTAAGAGTAACCCAAGTGATCATTGACAGATAAACAGAATATGGAATGCTATTATACCACATTCTGTATTATACCACAGTCTATGGAATATTATTCAGCATTAATAATGACGGAAAGTCAATACATTCTAACAACATGAATTAATCTTCACAACTTTATGCTAAGTAAAATAAACTGGTCATAAAAAAGACAAATACTGTATGATTTTATTCATATGAGGTATTAAGAGTAGTCAGATTCATTCGTAGAAAAAGTACAGATATGGTTGTCTGAGCTGGGAGGAGGGAAGAATGGGGAGTGAATGTTGGGAGCTGCAGTTTGGGGAGATGGAGAAGCAATGACAGTTACACACTGTAAATGAACTCAATGTCTCTGAATTTGACACTTAAAATGGTTAAAATGATAAATTTTTGTTGTGTATATTTTATAACAAAAAAGTAGAACAGAATAATTTCAGATAATAAGAAGTGTTATTAAGGAATATAATATGCCTGGGAGTGACTGAAGGAAAGGTGAAACAACATTAGATTAAGTTTAAGTGCTCAGCAGAGGTGCTATTTGTCTGAAACTGAATAAGAAAGATCAGAGAGATAAAACCTGGGGCAAGCATTTCAGGCAAACAGAAGAACAAATGCAAAGTGCCTGAAGCAGGCATGAGCTTTGCATGTTGAAGGAACAGAAAGACCCACTGGAGTGAATTCCCAGAATACTGATATGGGATGACCTACAAAAGGTAGGTGAAACATTGTAGGCCAGGGAAGTGGTATGCATTTTCTCTTAAGGATAATGCAACAGCTTGGAGGAGTTTTGAGCAAGGGAAATGAGTGAGCTAATTTGTAAAAGATTATTTTGGCTTCTATGCAGAAAATGAATCATAGGAGGGCAAGAATGAAAACATCCATTTAGAGTTGCTGTAACAGTACAGAATAGAGATGGTGGTGGTTTGGATTATAACAGTGGAGACAAAGGCAAATGACTATGTTCAACAGATGCTTTTGTAGGTAAAGCCAACAAATCTTGCCGATTTA
Organism: Marmota marmota marmota; assembly: GCF_001458135.2. Lineage (NCBI taxonomy): Eukaryota > Metazoa > Chordata > Mammalia > Rodentia > Sciuridae > Marmota > Marmota marmota. The sequence continues at coordinate 44,429,119 of NW_025999853.1, read as the reverse complement.
GTTATGGATAGGATAATCATACATTTCATGTTTTCCTGGGACAGAACTGATTTCTTTCTTTGTCCCAATGCCTTGAACAGTTAGTCTCTCTTATTCTCAACAGTGTTCTACTTTGGACAATAAATCATATGTCTGCCCCAGCTATGAGAAGTATAGGAAAAAGATGAATCAAGGATGACTCTGCATCTTGAACAACTGCCCGTCTGCAGTATTGATGTTTCAAGATGCACTATTTAACAGTATTGTTGATGAAGGAAAGATGATCATTAGAACTCCACATTCCATTGCTTTACTGATAAGTCCTTTGTGTCAAGTTATTCAATGATCTCATATTCCTCTTCACATCCCAATTCAGTAGCTACTCTATGTACACCAAAACTTCAGTGGAAGAAATATAAGGCAAATTGAAGAAGGCCGGGGAAACAATAATTCAAGTAACTTATCTGAAAATAAAAATAAAATTCCCAGGGAAGAGCACATGTATAGGATTAACATTTAAGGAGCCTCTAGTCCTTCAGCACAGGCAGAGACAAGAACATAGAACTGAATCTGTGGTCCAGCAAGGTGGAGGTAAACTGAGCTCTAGCTTGGAGCCTGGACTCTGGAGCTAAGCAACTAGAAGAAAAGATTCTCAGAGAAAGATAACACGGTAGAAAAAATGCTTAGACCATGGAAAGCACCACTGGCAATGAGTGGGTTAGAAAAACCTACAAAGTGAAAAACTAAGGCAACATGAGATTTCTTTTTTAGAGGATTCTAGCAGGGAAATATCTAGCATCTAAGTAAAATTAAAAGGGACTGCATAGTCAGGAAATATATTTGTGTATCTGGAAATTATCATTTCTTGATCTTTTTGCATTCTAGAAAAAGAAAAAGGTTAATGAAACCTGAAGAAATATCTGTTATATTCTCTCTCTCTCTCTCTCTCTCTCTCTCTCTCTCACACACACACACACACACACACACAGTTTATTATAATACATTATTTCTTTCTCTTTCCCTTTATCCAAAGGAGAAGTGATAACAATGAAAAAAATCCTCTAAAATTGTTTTTTTACAACTCTGAAGTTCAACAGATATTCACAAGAACCAAAATACTATTTTAAACCAAACCTAAAAATTACTCTAAAGCCAAATTAACATGAAAACTTGGTAATAAAACTATTCCCTTTTATTGATATTTGAAAGCCAACTACTATCAAAGCCTCTTACTACACCAATATATTCTTTGAAAAAAATAATAAGTGATTGATAATTAACTGGGGACTGTCTGGATGTGATCTGAGTAAAAAAGCAAATAGAAAGCTTAGCTGTGTTTCAACGGGAATTGATGTCTTCACTCACTACTATAATTTACAAGCTATTTTAAGCCTTGGTTTTGTGAACCATCTACATACTATGATTTCCAATATTACCCTAAATAGAAGAACCCTAGCAGTGCCCAAGAACTCAATGCTGATTTTTTTTTTTAATTTCAGCAATTGGTTTTGTCAGTTGATAGCCTTAGGATGAGCCAAACAGGATATAAAGAGCAGGACCTAACTGCAGTCTAAATTCAGCTATAACATCATAAGAGACAGAATGTCTCTTCAGGCTAACCGAATCTGTATTTCTGTTAACCTGGTCCAATCTTTTAAATACCTGTTTCACAGAAGCATCTGAATGATCTTTCAAAAACCACAGAGCTGAAACAGGTAATTGCTAGCATTGTTGGATTAGAGAGATAGGTGAAGCCCATTATTTTTTCAGGTTTTCAAGAAGACCAACAGCTGCTGGTAACATATTCAGCTTTTGCTATGCAAATATCATCCATCTTGCCACCATCATTTGCTTTATTCCCTTGACAGAGTTCTTTAATCACAGATATTTCCACGGATCTATCAAACCTCACTCATCGTTGCATCCTCTATTCTAAATTAATCTGGATAACATTTAGATGCTATCTTTTATGAATTATGTGCTACCTAAATATTACCCATGCTCACAAGGTGCCTGAATATTGTGGTCCACACACAGCTACCTTCAAGCCATTGCAAATTGCTCATTTTATTAAACATTGGTCTCCCTTATTTTCAATTCACATTCAGATCTGGGCTTTTCCAGGGGATAAAATTCAGCATGATTTTTAAGTAGTCTCTAACCTCTAGTCCACTTGAGTTAAACTCTTAGGGACTTTCTTTAAGAATTTCAATTAATGGATTGAATTGGAAAACTTTTCCTACAAATAAATGATAAGGTATATAAGAAATCGGACTCAACAAAATCTCCTGGCAGTCATTTATACATCCATAATCTAATAGAAAAATTTCAACTGTATCACACATCAGAATTATATTGCAAAATCAAATAAAATATGTTTCCACTTTGGAAAAAATATAAGCATGCTTTCACAATTTGACAAATAGTAAGGTTTCTAAACAAAACTGTTGGCATCACTTTGAGCAATCTGCTGATTTGGAAAGAGCAGGTGCTTTCCTTAAGACTGTGAATAAGATAGTTTCCTTTGGCAATGGAGAAATAGTTGGGGATTGAAATAGAGTAGCTACCAATGCTAGTAGCAGAGCCTCAAGGTCAACTGAAGAACCAGTCTATTCTTTACCTCTTTCTTATAATCATTTAACTATTTCATGCTCATTCTTATGTACTCTCAATCAGACCATTCATTTTCCAAGAAAAATATTCCCAGTTAGATCAAGATGGATGAGCCAAAGTATTTCTCCTTTGGTTGTTCAGTCTTTTCCAGAAATCTGCGACTCTTGTTAGAACATTTCATAAATCCTTCAGAGGACTTCTAATCCCTTCAGTTTGGACCAATGTTAGATTTCTAATCATTAACAATGGATAATGCTAGCAAAGCTGAATTTTTAACTCATATACAGATATAGATATTCATGCTTATTCTCCATTAGCTTGTCACTTTCAAAGAATTGGAACAAAGATTTGAATATTTGCATATATTATATAGCAAAATTGATCAAACAGGTGTTTGTCAAGTGTTTAATACATGCCAAGCATTTTGCTCAGTTCATGTATGTCCTTTTCTTATCTAAGGTGCCAAAACAAACACTTGGCTTGAAATTCCAACCCAAGTTCCACCTTTTTTCATCCAAGAAGTTTTCTATAAATATTCCAGCCCATAGTGACTTTTTTCTTTCTTTAAGTAACTATAGAATTTATGTCTATGTTTCTCATTTTAATTCAGGGCAGTGAATTCCATTTGACATTAAATAACATCATTACAGAGCTTGGCACAAATTTTGCATACCATAGGTATACATCTACTTATTAAATACTAAATGAATACTGATATTTCCCCCCTTTAACACAATGCATAAACTAGCATAAATGATGAAAACTTATGTAATGTCTCTCCAAATACATTCTTCCATTTTCATGCCATGCACTTTACAATCTTTCTATCACTAAGATAAAGAAGAGAATGGTTGGCATGGGGATGTAGCTCAGTGGTATAGCATTTGTATAGTGTGTACGAGATCCTGAGTTTAATTCTCAGCACTATACGCATACAAAAAAAGTGTCATCAAGCTCCCCTTGAAGCTAAGGTTGAGGCTGAGAGAACATTAAAACGGATGACTCAATTGGCAGTCTGACCCAGTATTTCAAACCTCTTACTGTGTTCTAACTTTTATCATTAGTCATATGTGTAATCATTTGAATGTCCTAAATTAACGGCTACACCTAAGGTGAATCCAGTTCTTTTAAATTCATTCAGTGACTAAAAGTAATGTGCATACTCAGTCATAGCACTGTTCCCTAACTCATACTCATTCTAGGAAAGAAATTTTAAAGCACCTTTTGAAGATTTGCAATTAAGTCTTTTAATGATCTTCCAAAGAAAGGTAAAGCAGTCTAATAACATCACCAGAGTATCTAGTTGATTGACATATTGTTTTCAGCTAATCATTTTTTGGTGTGATACTGAGCAACAAAACAGAACCCTTTGAACATTTTTTTAATTTAAAGTATAATAGTATCCACTGCTAAATCTACTCACCCACTGTGATCTGTGCCCACATACTCTACCTCCTTTCTTCATAACATGGATAAATTGTCTGTGCTCTAAGCTAAGACCAACCCTAAATTGTTCACTAAACCCCATCTCCTCGTGCTTTAGCCAGCTTTTTCACTGCTGTTACTAAATGTCCCAACTAGCACAATTGTAGAGGAAGAAAAGTTTATTTGGGGTCTCACAGTTTTAGGGGTCTCAGTCCATGGACAGCAAGCTCCATTCCTTGGGGCTCCAGGTGAGGCTGAACATCATGGCAGAGTGTGTGGCAGAGAGAAGCAACTCACATGACAATCAGAAAGCAGAGAGAGTTCTCCACTTGCCAGATAGAAATATATATACCCCAAAGCCATGCCCCACAATGTACCACCTCCTCCAGCCATAGCTCACCTTCCTTCAGTTACCATTCAATGAATCCCATCAGGAGATTAGTTAATTGATTGAGTTAAGTCTTTTGTAACCCAGCCATTTCTTCTCTGAACCTTCTTGCATTGTCTCACATGAGAGCTTTTGGGGGACACCTACTCAGGAACACTGATCCCTCTCCTCTCTTTTCTATTACCAAAGTATCCTTCCACAAATCACTACCATAAACACACAAATATTCTGATTTCACTTTCCTAAAACTAACTTTCTGCATCCTATTCCCACTGGAAACTTGATCCTTTATCACCTGATTTCTCTTCAACTCTTTTCAGCAAACTTCCTTAAAGGAGTTGCATAAACTCCTACTTCCAATTTCGAGTCTGCCATCTTCTCTGGGTCAGGCCTTCACTCCCACCAGAACCACTCCTATTAATGGCACAAATGAGGCTCCATTTGGATAAACCATAGTCAGTTCTTAATCTTCACATTACCTAATGCAAATCATCCAAATTCCATAGAATAACTTCCTCCTTTGACTCCCAGGACATCATACCCACCTGGTTTCCCTTCTACTCCTTCTCAGCCTCCTTTGCTAATTCCTGATCTTCTCCTCAACTTCCAGTAGCACAAATGTCTAGAACAGAACCTGAAACATGGCATATGTCCACTATATATTTATTGAATGATTGAATCAATGATTCCAAGGCCAATGGTATGATTTTTTTAACATATCCATCTGCAAATGGAAAAAAAAGGGGGACATAACTTTTATAGATACTTTCATAGACATGGACCCTGCAATTCATCTCCACCCGAATCCCATATAGTTTTTTAAACCATTATAATTAAATAAATAATCACTGTTTAATTATTTGTAAGACATTAGTTTCCCAATCAAACTTACACATCACTAGAAATTTTATTTGCTATACAAAGACTTTGTTGTTCTTTGACACCCTCTTTATAATCAAGAGTCCAGTATATTTATGGATATTTTTTAGAACTTGGTATATAATTTTGTTGTTTTAAACAAAAGTAGAGAACTTGGCTGTTACAATTTCCCTTTATAATGAATTCTTACTCTATCTCTGATTTATTTGCCTTTGAGCCATTGGGTAGGAGCACAACTTCCAATACTATTAGTCCTTTGGGAAAATATTATCTCCTTTGTAGAATCTTCCTCAGGAATGCACTGTAGTGGAAGACAATGACTGACTACATTTACATGCTTTTAACATAATCCAATCCTATGTGCATTCTAAGAGTTTACCCAGGTAGTATTAATGATGGAAATGATGGCTTTGAATAGGTGTAATTAGAATGATAAATGCCTAATGGCAAACTGCAGCAAGGACAAACATAGATTGCATATTACGATTGCTGGAAGGTTCTTTTTGTTTGTTTGCTTGTTCTGTGTTTTCGGTTTTTTAATTGTTGTTGTTGTGTTAGCTAACAGAATTCACACTTTCAAATGAACTTTGGCTTCAAACTAGTTAGATATCTTAAAAGCAAATAATTGACCAGACCCCCAAGGAGACTGTAAATTTAGCTAAAAGATAATAATGATTAGAATGTATACATCCAAATAGGTATCATTCCCCTTAAAGTGATAATCTTGCAAGGTTCAAACTTTTCCCAATATTGGTGTCATATGTTCAGAACATTTCTGGAAACTATCTTTAAGAACATCACCACTCTTTATTGTCCTCAGAGAGCCCAGCCACATGTTCATATTTTGTCAGTGGATTTAAAAAAAAAAAAATTATTCACTGTCATGTCCAATAAATCAGGTAAATGATAAAATTGAGAAATATCATCTTGAATCTAAAATGAGGTTTAACTACAAAATAAAAAGGCAGATGTCCTTGTAAAGATGGTGAAGTTGTTCGGAAGGCAAGTCCAAAGGTTTAACAAGTTATTGAGCAATTGCAGCAAAGTTGAAATGTATGCAGCCTCCAGGGGTAACAACTGTGAGGTTTTCAATCACTTTGATTAAAATTCAGAAAACTCTGTGTTTTAAAAATTCCCTGCAGTGGATATTTGTGACCTTAGCTTCCTAAGACACTAGGAACCAACTTTCCCCATTCTTCCCAGGTTGATACTGCCCAATTTTTAAAAATATCTGAATCATCAACTGAGGTAGCTCTTGGCTCTTTAAAAAGAGAGAACTTTAGAATTTAATTACTTTTACAATTTTCAAGAATATATACAACTATAAAAAAATAAAACAAATACAACCTTAATGATGTAATTTGTTTATTTGGGCTCCTAGTAAATGCTCACTCTTGTCCAGATTGTGTTCTAAACACATTAAGCATATTAATTCATTTCATCTTTATCAGAACTTTATGATACAATCTACTATTAGCTTCATTTTACAACTGAAGAAAGTGAAATCCGAAAAATTAAAAGACCACCCAAAATAGTTTGAAAGGTTCAGAGCCAAGACAAGACCATGGGCAATTAAATCCAGAGCCTGTTATCTGAACTACAGTGCTACATTGCTAAAAATGTTGGCCAAATTATCAGGACAAATTAGGAAAATGTATGCTTTAAAGCCAACAAGATATACAGGAATGAGAAAAGAGAGTAGGAAGATATCAATCATTGAAAAATTCTTCCTAATTGCCCATTTTACCAAAAGTTATGGATATTTGTAACTGTATTCTTATAGCTGATTAACTTCCTCAGATGCCAGGCCCTAGGCCTCTTAGACAAGGCCTATTAAGTTTCTGGCTTGCATATATACTCCCTCATGACACCTCAGTCCCAAGAACATCACAAGTAAGAAACTATGGAGCAGGAAATGCCAGGCCCTGGAGTGTCAGGCACTGTGCTAAGTAAAGTACCTGAAAGAAGCGAAATAACTGCCACCCTGCTGAAAATATCTTTGCAAAGGATAGACAGTGATTAAACACTGAAACAAAATAAATAATTGTAAATATTATTCTAACGGAAATAAGGGAAATAACCTGGTGTTACAGTTTTTTGGGGGGGGGTTATTTTTTTAATATTTTTATTTTAGTTGGAGATGGAGAGAACGCCTTTGTTTATTTTTATGTAGTGCTGAGGATCAAATCCAGTGTCTCATGCATGCTAGGCAAGCACTCTGCCTCTAAGCTACAGATGTGAGGTGTCCCCCAAAAGTTTATGTGTGAGATAATGCAAGAAGGTTTGGAGGAGAAATGATTGAGTTATAGTCTTAACCCAATCAGTGAATTAATCCCTGATGGATGAACTGAGTGGTAACTGGAGGCAGGTGGGGTGTGGCTGGAGGAAGTGGTTCATTGAGGGTGTGTCTTTGGGGTATATATTTTATATCTGGAGAGTAGAGACTCTCTCACTGTATGCTTCCAGATTACCAGGTGAGCTGCTTCCCTCTGCCATACTTTCCCACCATGATGTTCAGCCTTACCTTAGCCTCAAGGAATGGACCTGGCTGTCCATGGACTGAGACCTCTGAAACCATGAGCCTTCACATAAATTCTTCCTCCTCTACAATTGTGCTGGTTGGGTCTTTTAGTCACAGCAGCAAAAAAGCTGACTAAAACACAAGGCACCAAAACATCTACAAGAAGAGCAAGGTCCACTGCACTGAAGCTCTTTAAGGCCAGAGGGCACGGCAATCCATAAAATGTAGAAACAGCACAGCAAGATATTATGAATTCCCTATTCATATCTAAATTGCACTGTTCAAGTGAAATTCCTTTTTTTTTTTTTCTTAGATGCTGGGAATTGAACCCAGGAGTACTACATCCCCAGTCTTTTTTTTTTTTTAAAGAGAGAGAGAGAGAGTTTTTCAATATTTATTTTTTAGTTTTTGGCGGACACAACATCTTTGTTTGTATGTGGTGCTGAGGATCCAACCCGGGCCGCACGCATGACAGGCAAGCGCGCTACCGCTTGAGCCACATCCCCAGGCCCCCCAGTCTTTTTTAATTACTTATTTATTTTTATTTTGAGACAGGGTCTTACTAAATTGCTGAGGTTGACCTTGAAGTTGCCATCCTCCTGCCTTAGCTTCCCAAGTAGCTGGGATTATACTCATGCACAGCCATGCCCGACATCGAATGAAATTTCTTTTAATAAGACAGACCTCACAAGTTGATATGCCTGTTCCCACGCTTGCCTAAAAAGGGTTAAAAAGCAACTTTTCCCTGATGGATCCCTGACCTGACTCCACTAAACTTCAGGAAGCCTCTGAAAAACACAGGCAATTCCAATAATCTGTCTCCATCCCTGTCATTATATTATAATCTCGCGCATTCTTGCATTGCTTGTTTTCTGGGTCACCAGTAATACAAAGGAAAAATGACATTGCTCAAAGATAAAGAATCCTTTTTTCCAGTTCTCAAGTTTGAGCCAGTTTTTGTGAACTAACCCACCTCAGAAAGCCTCTCTGAGGATGTGATATTTAAACTGAATCTTAAGGATAAAAAGGAGTCAGTTATGCAAAGCCCCAAGAAAAGGAGCATTACAGTCCTGGTTCAAAGAGTAAACTTTTACAAAGACTGATATTAACAAAATGTCTCAGTATATTGCCATATCTTTCCTAATGCCTTTCTACATTATTGTTTCCTATTACCATAAAACCAGCTTTCTTTGATAAGATGTGGAAGCCATTTTCAAAAGACACAGAGAGGTAGGATGTTGGTTCTCTTATTAGGGAATTGTATCAGTTCATGGGCTCTAAACCTTTAACCACAGCCCAACTCCCCATATGCATCTGGAATTCCTGTCCAGATGCCAAAAAAAAAATGTTGCTCACATTGAGAGGTGTTCTTTCAAAATTCAAACACCCACACATTGAAATAAAAACACTAAAATCACATAAATACTATAGAGACAGCTGGAGAAAGATGAAGAAGCTCTCCTGTAACTATGGAGTCAAAAGTAAAACTATTTTTTTTTAAGCTAAAAGACACAAGATACCACAAGGTGATCCTATACATAAATAAAGAGATGCAAAATATCAGCTGAAAAGGCAGAGGAATAAAGGATCGAGATTTGTAATTTTTAATAAGACTGTGGTCTGGTTTATTTTTTTTAAATCTTCTCAATTGGGTGTCCAGGATTATAAATCCCAATTAAGATTTCAGTTCTGTAAATATTCCCAGAAAAAAAAAAAAGGTTAAATGACCAAAGTTTGCCTTTAAATTATGTTTTTGAAAACAACTTCTGAAGCAGGCAATACAGTTTCTAATGCTTTAATAATGATAACTTGGTCTTACAAATGAAGCCAAATCTGCCAGTGGAGCTGGTATTGAAACACAGGCAAAAATGGCTTAGCTTGTCATTGTGTGCAGTGTGAAAGTCTTTCCCCAGCTGCTAAATAAGCTGTTCTGCTTGCCAGGCCTCCCAAACATCATGCCGATTCACTCAGGGGCTGTTGAGCAGCAGGTGCGTGTGCCTGTGCATATCCTCATGGGGCAAGTGCCTGAGATCACACAGCTCCATGCCCCAGGTTGTAACCATGTTGTGTAGGCTTTTTGAATGTATTTCTCTCTTTGACTCCACCATCAGTCAGAATGTCTTTTGCTTATCACTCCCTGGCTATTTCTAATCTTTGTAGTCAGCTGTTGCAGCTGTTTCTATTTCAACAATTCTCTACCCATTTCTCCAACAATTATTCAAAAAGCATTTGTGGAGTAAGACTTATGTCACAAGCACTGTGTTAGGCACCAGGCAAATAAAACCAACCACATGGCATTTACAATAAAAGGGGAGAGAGACGTGAAACAAACAAACATGTCATAACAACTCGCAGCCATTATAATGAACAGAAAGGAGCTCATTTGGACTCTGCTTTCAGAAGGCCTCTCTCCTGAAGTAATAAGTAAACCAAGGCCTAGAGATACATAGGAGAGAGCCAGGGGGAAAGTGGAGAGAAGTCTTACAAGTCATAACATGAACTGGGCAAAGATCTGAGAATAAGAAGAGCTTGGCACATGTGAAGAAGGGAAAGGTGGCCACTCAGTGTGAAGGTGAAAGTGGCATGCTACCAGGTGGGCAAAGTAGGAGCCAGACGATGGTTTGTTGTGTTCAATAGTTTTCACAGCAGGGTTGGCCAATGAACAGTGTTGACATAATAGGCTTGGTTATATTTTAAATAGTTTTTCTGTTCTGTGGAGAAGAACTAAGAAGGCAGCAACAGTGAAAGATAGGCCAATTATAGGGACAATGCATGAGTTTGGGTGGACTCAACCTCTCCCCAGTGAGTTTCTTCTCTTCTCCAGTCACTTAGGCCACACTCTGATTTTTCATAGAGGAGCCTGACTTAGAGACTCCAGGATCCCTCGAGAGTTCCCTATTTTCTTTCATGTAGAAAATCAAATAATCAACATGTGAAAAGTTCTGACTCTTCACAGCTATGTCCATTGTTCTTAAAAGCCACTTTGTTGTGAAAGTTTGAAGATATTTAGGCTTGTAAAGTTGACCCTCCAGATAACTAAAGTCTGCACAGTCTTTCAAGAAGATATGTCCTTGAATCCTACGGATAAGCATTTACTATTTTGGAAGTGAAAACACATCTGCTGACACCTGATTTCAGTAATAAAGGAGCTGCCTTAACATTTTATCACAAGGGTCTTTAAGTCCATAAACCACTAAAAAAAAACACCATGAACTCCCTGAAAGAGTATGCAAATACTGAGATGATCTGTGTTGGGAGACTTTCCAGTAGAAGACTAAAACATTCATCAGATTTTCAGCAGGATTTCAGACTAAGAGACTAGGGCTAAACTTATCCATGGCCAGCAAACTTTCCCCAACATCCTCATGCGCACATGACCAAAGTCTAACCAATCAGTTTTCCTTGTCACTAATAAATGGATATGAAGTAGCCATTATTAATGAAATTATATTAATAATTATTAATATTAATGATTGTTACATTTATTATTAATGAAAGTAGTCATTATTCTGGAGTTGCTAGGCATGGGCTGCAGTGGCCATGATCCCTACAATACAGAAAAATTCTTCCAAAATACAGCAAATATGTAAAAAAAAAAAAAAATGGAAATGTGAGTTTAAAAAAACAGAAAGAAATGAGTTCTGCCATCACTGAACCCCTGAACCCACTCACTTGGCCTCTAGTTCTTATATCTTTTCTTCACATTCTGAAATCTACCACAGCATTCTTCCAAGCTTCTTCAGCTGATTCTCTTTTTGTTAACCTATTTGAGTTATAGTTGTCTGCTACTTGAAACAGAATTAATCCTGGCTTATGACATAACCCTCAATAGCTTAACAACCACCTCATCAATGTAATGATCTAATGTCAGAATTCATCAAAGACTTAAGGATACTAAAATTAAAATTAAAGAAAAATATTAATTCATATTTTGACCAGTAACATTTAAAGATATTACTGACTTATAAACAACATGCATTTTGCTACATTGAGTCCTAGTGATAGAAATTAAAGCCTAATTAGACACCTGTGGGAAGCTTATTAAATTATATGTACACATTAAATGTTTGCTTAATAAATCTAATAAACCATAAGATCACTTGAGGTTACAAAGCAGATGGCATATTTTAGATAAATTTAAGGGAATTAGATAGTTCTCATAAAATTATTTAATCCAGTACATATCATAAAAGACCAAAAATTCCATGCTAGGAAGGGACTTTCCATTTTATTCTAGTGATAATAATGATATAAGGGGGGAAAACTAATAAATCACAAAATATAGAAACACTCCACCTGATCAATAGTGTAAGTCTCTAGAACATCCTCCAAATCGATAAGATATAGAATAATGACAAGAAGCACCTAAGAATAAATGGAAAAAACAGTAGATTGTAACATAGCCCAGAATCATTATCTGAACTATATTAAAAGTGCATTTAACACATGAATGTGATCAGTATTTTTAATTTCAAAACCACTGGCAATAAAGTTTTTCTTTTTTTTTTCCATCTTAACTAACAAGTCATAGCATTGCAAAAACTTCACAAAATAAGAAAACAGTTTTGAGAATCTCATACTACCCTAGCACTTTATGGCCTATGCCTGCAAGCTTTTAGCAATATCAAGATCATTTAACTTTTATAATTACTAGTTCAGTGGTCAGCCGTTGTCTGAAATGTGCATTACAAACTTACTTTCCAGGCAGAGAAATAACAATGCAGGGCAACCTCACTGAGAATGAGGTTTTTCAATAAATAAACTTTACCAAGCAGAAGAGACATTCAGTACACTGAGAATCACTAAAACAAAGGGCCAGGCTTTGGCTGGCTGCACTTAACACACACAATGTCATCACAGCACCATAGCACCCCTAAATGGTGGTATCACCTCCACTTTACAGATTATAAAACTGAAGCACACAGGCTTGAGTAACTTGCTTACATCCCCCGTGAGCCTGAGAGATGGGTCTGAAATGCAAACACCATCTGACTCCAAGTTCTTCTTATTTGTATTGCCTCCTTTTACCTACAGAATTTTTTCATCTAGGTCAATAAATGCTTTAAAATTAGGAAAACACTTTAGATGTAAAAATATTTTTTAAATTTTATTTTATTGGTACTTCTTTTGTTAGACATGACAGTACAATTCATTTTGATAAAATTGTATAAGCAAAGGATATATCTAATTAGGACTCCATTCTTGTGGGTGGGCATGATGGTGGGGTTCACTTAGGTATTTTCATATGTGTTCATATGAAATGTTAGATTTATTCTACTGTCTTTCCCATTCCTATCCACCCACTTCCCTTCATTCCCCTTTGTCTAATCTACAAATATGTTTTTAAAATACTGAATAAACTCCCTTAATATCTCAGGGATAACTATAAATGCAGATTTTATTTTTCCTTGTAACCCTCAGGGTCAAGTTTCTTATTATTCCACTTGCTGTCATTGTGTGTTGTGTCTGACAGAAATTCTGCCTCTTCACAATAGCATCTCTATACAAACATATACACCTTCAAATCTTCTCAGGATGGAAAATAAGAAAGCCATATAAATAATCATTAAAATTCTGGGAGAATCCAAAAATTCAATTCTGTGTCTTAAGAGTAAGGTCTTTGAAACCACTAGAGGTTTGGTAGAGGTCCAAAGGTCCCCTTGGTTTATTTCCTTACCTCCAGTATTCTAATGAATTAGGTTTCAGAAAGGAGGACTAATGATAGCAAATCACCTCCAAATACATGAAAAGTGACTGTAATTATACATTTACACAGTTTGGTCCAAGATTTCTGGTAAACTAGCTGACTTCTAAAAGTAGGCCGTCACAATGATTTATGGAATAGATTGTATTTTCAATCCCTCACCTACCTTTTAGCACCATTCCTTGTTATGGGCCACATTATACCTCTTATCTCATCTTGTCATCCAAAAAGAACAGTGTAAACCTTCCTATAATAATGAAGACCATCACTTGTGTTTTTCTGGAAAGTCAATCACTGTATCAAGATTCTACCTGCAGTGAGTAACTCATTAATTCTCATAACCAAGCAGGTCTGCCCAGCATGGCTGTGCATTTTGTGATCATCAAACATATGTGGGTGCCAGTCACATAGACTGCAATGTCAATGGTGCTCCTTGGAGATGGGCAATGTCCAACCCCAGAGTAGCCTGAAGGTAGTTACTATTTAATCCCCATATGACAGTAACTGGAGCTTAAAAAGTTTGTGTAAGTAGTAAATACATCAGTAAATGAAGCTTAATCATTATGATAAGTTACATCTTATATTTTCCTATATTTTATTGAATTATGATACCTTAAAACATTCATATAGCAGACACTACAGATACATATGCACAAATACTCAAAACATACAACTGTCCTAGTTTACTAGCAGATTATTCAATAACAACTATGAATCAGAGCCTGTTTCTCAAGAATATCCCAGAATAAATCAGGACACAGGAGAGTCCTGAGGATCCTAAGAGATCCTTCAAATAGAGCTATTTGGGGATACAGCATTCCATAGATTAAGTTCCTTGATCAGTAATTCCATACCTATCTGAGATCCCAAAGAGCCATATTTGACCAATGAATTTGACCCAGACAGTGCATAGCTTACACCAAAATATCAGGCTATATCATAAATAAACCTATAGGTGCAAAGAACTGATACATAATCAAACCTATAATGAATGGATTTTAACCTTAGGTGGAAATAAATAATCATTGAAGGCATTTAATTAGTGAGCTTTCTGTCACTAAAACAAATACCTGAGAAAAATCACCTTATCAAGAGAAATGTTCTATTTCGGCTCATGGTTTAAAAGGTTCTGTCCACAATTTGTTGTTCCCGTTGTTTTTAAGCCTATGGCAGGGCAGCATATCATGGCAGGAGCACATGGCAGAGCTTGGCAGAAATATACTCACCTCATGGTCTCAGAAACCAAAGTGAGAGGCAGAGAAAGGAATCAAGTCCCATTGTCTCCTTCAAGGACATCCTCCCAATGATCTGAAGTTGTTCCACTAGGCCCATGTCTTGAAGATTCCACCACCTCCCAGTAGTGCCATACTGAGGGCTAAGGCTTTATACATTGACATTTGACGGACATGTAAGATTCAAACTATAGCACCTAGAGATGTACACTCATCATGTAATACTTAGTCATCAAATTTCCCTCGACAGAGAGTTAGTTCTTTCCCAAACATAGCTCTTATTCTGAAAGACAAAGCACTGTAGAATGTGAATGGGTTCCAAGGTATCTCTGTGACAATGAGCAGCAGGACCCTGGATGTGGCTTCTGTAGAAGCAATCCACCAGAGATCAAAGACACCTTTACCAATAAAATATCCTACTTTAGCAGTGAGGATGGGCCATTTCTGAAGTATGTCTGAGAGCCCTTTCTTTGTTCTCATCTTTCACTAAATATTTACTACAGACTACCTACTCTAATACTAAGTCTAGCTTTAGACAATGATATATTGAAATGAACAAGGAATAGTCTATCCTTGAGGAAATTACAGTCAAGGGAAGGAATAAAATACAAATAGAGGTCAATTCTAAAACAGAACAAAATATGAGCAAGGGGCTGAGAGAGAAATTAGCTCTGCCTGTGGGTATGGCAGGAGGCTGGAGAATGATT
This sequence comes from Marmota marmota marmota, assembly GCF_001458135.2. NCBI lineage: Eukaryota > Metazoa > Chordata > Mammalia > Rodentia > Sciuridae > Marmota > Marmota marmota. Next base: position 44,413,671 of record NW_025999853.1, on the reverse strand, counting down.
CACAGGGGCAAAGCAATAGTACTAGTGGGTCTTGAAGCCCAAGTAGGAGTTTGCCTGGTTAAGAAGCCAGATAGGAGTAAGGTGGAAGGCAGATAGGAGTAAGCTGCTTCTTACTGCATAATTAGCTACAAGAGTGTAAGAAGAAATTTTCTTCCGGCTCTCATTATACTACTTCTTTGTCCTCTCTTGATTATATTTTGTTTGATTTTAAGTAAATATCAGGAAAGATTCATTAGGCTGTTATTTGCATGAAAGTGAAATGGCTGGATTCAGGTTGAAACTTGCTATTTTTAAAATATGTTTCTAGGTCCATTAAAAAAATCAGCCACAGTATCTTGACTTTTCAACAGTTCATGTGAAAACACAAGATGTTTTTTCTTCAAAAACTGTAACTTAAAGGTCACAATTAAATTAAACATCAACATTTATTAAGATCAAGTTAATACTCCCTGAAAATTAGATTACTTCCCCCAGTGTGTATTTAAATTGGCAGCTGGTGAGTAGCTTAACGTGTTCCACATTGGTACACCACAGCAACACATAGAAGGCATTACAGAATGCAAAATTATTGCTGAGATGGGGATCCCTGAGATCTTTCCAGTAAACTCCAAGAGCTGAACTACCTATTAAACCACAGTATCAGAAGAGTTCTAAATCACCACAGCATTCCAGAACTACCTACAAGATCTGAACTATTCCTTTATTACAGTACAAGGACGTGCTCAGAAGACAATTTTCTTATCAGCTTAAAGTAAGAAAGATAATAAAATATATTATAGTAGAGGAGGAAAAAATCTAACAGCCCATGATACTTAGGCAAAACATACAGCTGCAATATTTAATGCTTATAGATTTTGTCACAGAAGACTCTGGGGCCATCCTAAGCACATTTGCTCCATCACTTTTCTGTCTTATCAACAGTCTACTATATGCCTTCCAACAAGGAGGGAAACATATTTCCCATACATAGTTCTGGATGGTACAAGCCTCCATTTCTCCTGCTACAGTACAGCCTATGGAAGTACAACTTCTATCCCTGTCAACAACCGATGTGTGAACTCAATTACATGACTTCCTTTCATCTGACCAGAGTTCACACTCAGAAAGGTTGAAGAAAAGCGTCTTTTGACACTGCCATCTCACACTCATTACAGCTGAAATCAGAAGCATCACACCAGAGGAAATATTGACCAAAATCCTGCTTGCCATTCATTCAGAAAGGTTGCTTCCCCAGAACGGCTGGCATTCACCTTGCTAACAGAGACTCGTTCTTATCATCTGTAATATTTGCTATACGTCTAGCTGGACGCTTTCATTTCGGATCTCATCCTAAGGTCAAAGTCACACACTTACCCCATCAGAACCTAGCAGCAATGATCTGTTATTGTCCAGTCCAATATCTTCAAATTAAAACAGCAAAAATAGTTGTGCAGAAGGCTATTTACAGACTACATGCTTCCTCGTAAACACCTGAGAGCTGGCAGAACAAGATGGTATGCATGGATAGGAAATGATACAAATGACAAATGAGCAGTGTCTAATTATTCAGGCGTTGCTCAGACTCAGAGGCAAAAGCAAGAAAACTGAGAGTTAGGATGAAACCCCATCCTCCTCTAACCCTATTGTGCCTGTGTACTGCAGTACATATTAATGTAACATCGAGCCCTATTTTTAGACCTCTGCAATTCCACAGGCATAAATCATTCCTGTGCCACAAGTCACCTTTGAGTTAGCAATGCCAAGCTCAACATTTTGTGGGATCCTACAACAATATAATTGGAAGCAAGTGATATTTAAAATGAATAGTGATCACTTTAATAGAATAAAATGAGCCTAAAAATAGATTGTTTGAATTTATTAAGTAATAATTAAAAGAAAAAGTGACAAATGTGCCACTTAACTAATCCTATCTTCACAATAGCTTTCATAGTTGAATTTGGAATGCTGTTCTGGAAAAAAAAATGCTAATGAAATAGTCTTATTTTCTCTTTATATAATACTGCCTAATCCTCAGTGATTTTAGCCACCAGGGTTCTCTCTGAATTGCACGTCTGATTAAAGAAGGAAGACACAGCATAACTGAAGGCACAGGATGGTCAAAGTGTTCGTTTTTATAATAATCCACACCCGTTGAGGAAATAGAATTCGAAACAAAATCTTCTCCAAACCTAGAAATATTTTCCACAAAAATAGTAAGAAAGAAAACATTTTTATTACTGAATAAGCATTAAACCAGATGTGAATCAGAAGCAATCCACTAATAGACTAAGACTGAAAGAAATCTCACCCTATCAAGCAGATACAAATCATTACATACACATTTTCAAGATAAACAATAACTAGTCCTCAAGTAAGAATACTTGACAGCACCATTTGTCACACACAGTTCATCCTAAATTTGCCTAGTAATTGGGGTGACCATCTGTATTACCAAACTTGTTTTATCCAGAGCAGAAAACCAACTTCTCCTATCTGTATGCAGAAGGCAGTTTTGTAACTTGGCTTAATCTTCCTACTTGAACTTCTTGGCTCAAGTTAGGCTCCCACCCTCTGGAGAAACTGGGAGGCAGGGAAGCCATCTCCCTTGATACTTACATTCCAAAAAGGTAGCTGGGCCCCAGAGAAGGCATTCCTGGGTCCTAAAGCTGACAGAAGTCCTGTCTAGTTCTCTCAGAAGGATTTATATATGTTTCAAAGAGAGGAAAAAATACTTAAAAATCACAAGCTTTCTAAGGTAAACGCATTAAGAAAAGGAAGAGAGAGATATCAGTTTATTTTCCACAAGAACTGAGCTTCTAATTTTTATTTTTATTGCCCTCACATCTTACAGGTTCAGTGTGATTAACATAATGCAAACTCATTCACAGAAGACACGTGACTACTGTAAGTCCCTGGAAGAGAAAAGCAAGAGCAAAAAAGAGCAAAACAAAAATGGCTTCTCAACCATTAAATCAGCACAAATTAATATGTCAGGCCAAACCACAGACATTACAGACTACGATGATTATTGATAATATCGTTCACCAAGGGAAAAGCAAATTCTTAATAAGCCTTTGTTTTCCTGCCCATTTCTGACAGGGATGATGATTTCATTTTTAATTTGTTCAGAAGTAAATTTGTAATGATAACCAAAGGGAAACAATTTGCTTCCCCCCAATGAGATTATCTATACAATCATTGGCCATTAAAAATGAATTATATTGAGTGCAAAGGGGAGTTTTGCATTCATCTAAATAATGCATGTCACCCTACAAAATACAATATATAACAGAGATAAGTTAAATGAGTCACCTTACCAAAATTCCAAATCAGTCCTACATTAGAACATATATTTGGCTGATAATGCATCCCAGACACACAGCTCAAACTATTTAATGAACTTTCTACCTATATACAGTAATTTTCCACTAAGTGCTCTGATAAAGCATCATCTAATGTTAGCATTAAGAGGGATGTGTAACACCAATCAATAGCCAAATAAAACAAAACCACCAGAAGTCAGAAGAGGATAATGCAGAGAGGAATGCTTTCTGATGAGACCTTCAGAGGGCAACATCAAAAGGAATCATCCAGAGGCTGCTACCATTAGTAGATCACACGGCAGTGTTTACGAAGTTGCTAACACAGTTCCTATTTAATGAAATTTAGGTGTAACCTTAGTTCTTTGCTAAATGTGTTTTCATTCATCAAGAAGAATGCTATGATAAAAGGGAATATCATAAAGAAAAGAATAAAGGTTTAATGAAAACATTGAATCTCAAATTTAGACATCATTCCAAAAGTTTTTTGGTTTCTGATGTCTGGGAAGCTAGAGAGAGAGGCAGAAGGGGATGTGATGCTACAGATTCCTGACTTGCATTTCAACGCCGCCTTCAAATCTAAAATCTGCCCTCACATCTAATGTGTTTGGCAAATTAAAAGAAAACCTAAGAAAAGCAGTAAGTATGACATTCTGGCCTGCTTGCTGAGAATCCATAGAGTCACAGTAAACTTTTCTTTGGTATATTCTCCTTTAATTTACATGAAAAGGGAAGCTATTTCTCCAACACTCACTCCCTACATCCCACTGTGAAGACAGCTGCCTTATTTGCCTTTCAGCAAATTAAAAGTTAAAGTAGCTTCACTGTCAGGAGCAGCAGCCCCAATTGAGAGATGTGTAAAAGAGCTTCATTTTACTACAGTAGAGTGTTCTATTTCTGAGAAATCACCACTACCTTTTGACTTCAGCGAAGAGTCTTTCAAGAAATGATACCTTCCTAAGCTACTTAGCTAGAACCTGTCTCAAAATAAAAGATTTAAAAAAAAAAAAAAAAGGCTGGGGATGTGGCTCACTGGGTAAAGGCCCTGGGTTCAATCCCTGGTACCAAAAAATAAAAGAGAGAAAGAATGAAAGGGAAAAAAAAGAAAGAAATTATACCCTTGCCTCACTACCTCTCTGTCAGCCTGTCTGCTGCTCCCTGAGTGAAAAAGGTCAAGATCCCTAAGGAGAAAGGGATCTTCTTCTGTCTTAAAGTTCATCATACATTAATGTCTGCTTTCATATTCTCATCTTGTTAAACTCCACCTCCATCTGCCTCCAATAATAAAAGTAACTTAAAAAGTTAAAAGCATAACAAAAATTTAGGTCACTTCCCAGGTTGGGCAAAAGTGTGAAGTATCTCTGGATCACTGGTATTTTGAAAAAGAGAGAGTGTGTGTGTGTGTGTGTGTGTTAAGGATGAGAACACATCAAACAGTCCAAGTTAATAAAACTACTAGGAAGAAAAGATATACACCAACAAATTGCCAAAGGAAAGAGCAAATAAATTCTATCAGAATCATCAGTTTGGCTTGCACTTTATTTCCCCAAGTAAACCAAATTCTATACCCCTCTAAAAAAGAAGGGGCAGGGGGGAAGTATTGAATTCTGAGGAATTTTTAAAATCATCTTTTCTTAATTTTAATCTTGTTCATTTGGGGCTTGGGACCTCAAGTCTAAGTTTTCATTAGACACTTTTCAAGATTCTGACTTACGGAAATGAGCTAAGATTATTTCCATAAGCAAGCTTGCAATCAGAGAGGCAACTAAAATAGGAGGCCTGCAGGAAGAGCTATTTCCTTAGGATGAAATTACTGGACTTCTGAATTCTTCTGCTTTCTTGTTCCTCAATGCAAATTTGTAACAACCTTTTCCTCTTTCATTTAGTGTATAAGTGCTTACTTTTTCATTTTAGTTAAAAATCTCCTGGATGAATAAAACAAGAATAGCACTAAATAGAATACCAATGACTATAGTATTTACTACTTTAATATTATCATTAGAATCTGCCAGAAGGCCATTAAGATTATCTTCTCTTCTTCCTATTTTGCTTAAGAAACCATAAAAGAGTACTGTGGGAAGAATTCATTCTTAGGGGCTGGGCATGTAGCTCAGTGATGCTGTGCCTGCTAGGCACATGAGACCCTAACATTCATTCTCCAGCACAAAATATAGAAGAATTCATTCATTCTTTCATTCACTGTCTTTTCATGGCTTTTTTTTTTTTGTCATATTTTGTAATTCATTTCCATGTGAAAGCTTTTATTGGGTATCCATGATTTCTAATGTGTAACAAAATTAATTGTTTAGGAATGCAAAATCCAGAATTGCTCAATAATTGAAGATATTTTGTTCAACCAACCAAGAACAGCACTTTAGAACACGGGTTCAGGCTGCTAAAAATCTCTAATTAGTAAAGCTTTTGATGATAATAAAAATTAATACTATTGCCAGACACATTGTGTGATAAGATTTAATATCCCACTACCAGACTACAGAGTTGCGCTTCTATTCCCACTTTGCAGAAAAGCAAAGTACACTGCTCAAACTCACGCAGCTACTCCATTATAGACCTAGACTTTGAATCGGAGTCCATATGAATCCAAAGCCTAAGACTTACTTACTATTCTCAGGCACATGTATATACAGAATCACTATTGTAATTATACAGGGAGCTTTTCTTCATAAAATTCATAACACCAAAAGTCCCCAAAGATTCTTCCAAGAACCTAACTTTTATTAATAATTTTTGTCATGTTCCTATAAGGGCCATATTCCAATTCAAGGGCTTGATTTAATTAAAAATGGGTTGATATAATAATAGTTTAGCTGAAATATTGTGTGGTTTTGATCATTTAGACCAAAACTAATTTCTAACACTCATACCTTTCTTTCAAAATATTTCCTTAAAATATTGACCTCTTCTAAGTAATTCCTCCTCTACAATTTGGCTATTTTCTAATTTTATTTTAATTCTAAACCTACAAGAGAAACTAATAAGCTCATCCTGACTAAAACATTCTCAAACAGAAAAAAACTGTGAGTTACCTTCCCATTTGCACCAAGATTGTGTATGCCTCCCTCCTGGTCCCTCATTTTCCAAGTTTAGATCTCAGATCATCTTTGTGTTGCTGCAGGAAGCCAGTATTTCACACTATACAGATTTTTTTTTTCTATTTATGACAGCATACTACAAAAGCTGTGGTAAGGTTTTTACAGTTCATGAGTCTCTAGACTTGGATCAGGCCATGCTGCAGCTCAATCTTTTTAGTCCTTGTCTGCAGACGCCATTGTATCAAAACTGAAATGTACGGAATCCATAGTGCCAATTCAAATCACAGAACATAAACCCAGGTGGCACAAGAAATACCACATTTTTTATATTTATGTTTCTAGTAAATGTGTGATGGAATCAACATCTCAGTACATATGAAGATGCATCCCTCCCAACCATCACACCTGCCCTCACCTGTCCACCCCATAATCCTGGTCTCACAAGATTATGTCCAATTTCTACCAGGTAGAGAGGGCTTAACTGTACCAAGGCACAGGAATTAGGGTGTGAATCTCACTATTAATCCCATTTATCTGCACTGGTATCCATTCAGACATCCAGCTTGCTTTCTTGTCCTTGGTCACAGGCCCAAGCTGATGACTGCTTGGTGTCCTCATGCTGGCTCATTGTCAGTAAAATCATTTGACTCTGTTGTTCTGTATTCTTCTGTGGTCCAGCCCCCCAGATAAAGGAGACTAAATAAAGTAGACTCAAGGAAATAACAGAGAATAGTATGGGAGAAATAACAGAGAATAGTATGGAGAAAGGAAAGAATCACTAACTAATCTAGGAAAGTTAAATTAAAAGTAAAATTAAATTAGCTATTTGGTCTATTACCAAAAAAATGAAAATAATTCATCAGATTTTCAAAAAAAAATTAAGGATATGCTTGGAGCTCTTTGGCTTCAAATGTTTACTGCATAGTTTACCCCAATTTCACTTTGAGGAACCTGAGAAGTTTCAAAAAGAGTCATCTTCTGGAGCAGCTAACCTCAAGTGACCTGAAACCCATTTGACTATAATGAATGGAGGCACACTTTATGCATTAAGACCTTAGAAAACACAGTGATTCAGGGTCCACAACCAATTGTCCCAGTGACAGCTGCTTCTAATTACAGGTGTTCTTCTGCAATTAAGTTGTTCTCAGGCTCAACTCCATACAGCATGTTCCAGACCCTGGAGCAAGTAGCAGCAGGGACTTGGGACTTGTTAATTTCTTTAAAAGTAGTTAATTCTCTCAAACAATTAAAGGGCAAGTGTTCAGTCCTTAGTAAAAAATGACAGCTATTTGGGGATAATGGCATTTGCAAGTTTAATACCATAACATTTTTCCTCTAATCTTAAATCCTTGCAGCTTTCTCATGTACATTAGAAGGTGCAGACCATAAGCTTTTATGTGTGTCCCAGCCCCTGGAACAGGACCTGGAAAACAGCTGGCACTTATTAAGAGAGCCAGGTCATGAAAATTAGTCACAGAAAAGGATGCTGTTAGGAACAGAATTATGTCCCCTCCAAACCTGCCCCCTACCCCCCCACTCCTCCCACTCCCGCCCAAATTCAAACTTGAAGTTCCAATGTTCACTACCTCAGAATGTAACTGCATTTAGAGATAAGATCTTGAAGGTGGTAATTAAATTAAAATGAGGCCATTGGGGTGGAGTCTTAATCCAGTGTGACTATTGTCTTTTAAAGAACCAGAGAGAGGCTCACAAAAGAGAAACTGTGAGAATCCCTGGAAAAAGCAGCCCTCTGCAAGCCACAGAGTCTGGCCTCACAAGAAACCAAACCTTGACCTTGGACTTCTAGCCTCCAGAACTATGAGAAAGTAAATTTATTTTGTTTAATATTACCCAGTCTGTAGTATTTTATTACGACAGCCCTAACAAACTAATACAGATACAAATAAATGTTTCATTACAAACAGTATTTTCAAAGTCTAAAGACTACCAGTTGTTTTTGTAGATTGAAATTCCTACCCTTTTTTAAATTTCTTATGTTTATTTAGACTTTGTATTATATTTGTATTGTATTTATTTACAACAATTCATAATAGATTTAATTTTGCAAATCTAGGATGCTTCCAAGTTTGTTTTATCAATGTAAAAAATTGTGCATTTTAGGAAATATGTTTGAGAGTCTCAGACATTTAGATCCAAAATTCCAAATCTGGGCCAGAATACTCAGCCCTAGACCCCACATGTTTCTAACAGATGTGTGTAGGCTGATTATTTAAATGCCCAACACTTCAAATGTTTCAGATATCTTATTAGCTTCAAATACTTCTACATTAAAAATTGGTTTCAGATATTACCTTAATTTTTTTCTTGAAGAAGTAAATGAAATATAATTAAAAGAAGCACTAAGATTCCTATGTTTCCTTTTTTATGTGATATACATATAATCTAGGAGTGAGTTAAAAGATGTATTTCATGTAACATGTAGTCTAAAAATGCATTGATAAATAATTTGAAAACAGAAATGAAGCGTAATTTGTCAGGTCAACTCTTAAAATATAGTCAAATACCAAATTTCCTGAGTATGTTTTTGGGGGAAATTCTATTTTTCTTTGTACCTGAGATACACAGAATTGAACTAAGGATAAACTCATAACCTTACTCTCATATTAATCTTATGGCCCACTTTAATTACTATGTTTACTTTGTCATCTTTAACAATGAAATAAGGCCCCATGAATTTCCCCACCTAAAACAAATACTAAGAGTTTGATCACAATCCACATTCAACTACCGTTACCTCACATAATATTCCTTTTAATCCCCAGACTTGAGGCAATAACCCTATTTCACGCAGTGCTCATTATTCTCTTGAATTTTTTGTTATGAGTTATTACATCTATGTGTATTTAAAAGGATACTTCAGTTGTTTTCAACTTTATAAAAATTTACTACTGCATATAATTTCTTAGAACTTGTTTATCAACATTATATTGCTAAGGTTTATCCACATTCATAAATGCTTCATTCATTTGGCTACTGTGTCATAATTTATTGAGAATACACCATAGTTTATTCATCCCCTCTCCTATGGCCATCCATGCAGGTGGTTTGCAGTTGTTCCTAGATAGCACTGGTACGAACATACTTATACTTGCATCTGTTGTACATGTAAATGAGTTTTATTAGATACTTCAGTGCAAAATTTCTGGGTCATAGAGCATGTGAATGGGCAATTTTTTTGTAAATGTTCCCTGTTTTTCAAAATGATTATACCACTGTGCACTCTGACAGTCAAGAGCATGCAGTGGATCTGTATCTTCTCTAATGATTGACAGGTTCATGTTTTTAAATCTTTGGTCAAATGAAGACTGTAAGATGGCAATGTATTATTGTCTTTATTTGCATTTCTGTGATCACTAATGAATGTGCTATGACATACTGAACATCTCTTCATATGCTTGTTGCTCATCATCAGCTCCCTCTTCTGTGAAATATCTATTGATGACTTTGGACCATTTTTCCTACGGGTTTGTACAAGATTATTTCTACGCTGTTGACACTTTGTCAGTTTTGAAGGCTGAAAATCTTCTAGTTCCTGACAAGATTTTTCACTTTAAGCGCTTTCTTGATGAACTAAAATTCTTAATATATGTCTTATAGTCAACATCTTTTACACCTTACTTAAGGAATATTTTCTGACTTCTACAACAAAAGTAATTTTTTTAATATTTTCTACTAAGTGTTTAAATTTTATTTTTGACATTTAAACCCTTAATACATCTTGAATTGCTTTTCTCTAGAAAAAGAAATTGTGGTTATTGTTTTGTTGATACTGGTGATTGAACCCAGGGTACTTTACCACTAAGTTATGTCCCCAGACCTTTTTTATTTATTTATTTTTGAGGTAGGGCCTTGCTAAGTTACCCAGGTTGGCCTCGAACTTGCAATTCTCCTGCCTCCACCTCCCTGGTAGCTAGGATTACGGGCATGTGTCATTAGGCACAGCTTGTTTTTTTTCTATAGTGGGAGAGAAGGATCTAGTTTCATACTTCTGTAGACATTTAATAAACTATTTAATTTTCAAGCATTGAGCCGTAGACATAATCTTTTTAAAACCACCTAAAATTTTTAATAATTAAATAAAATTCTAATTACTTAAATAATATTTTCCTAAATGAAGGAAATTCTTGGACAGTAAGAATTAACATTGCTAGTTATATCAAATACAATAGGAATGACTATAACAGAAAGGTAGAGAAACATAAAGGCAATTTTCCTGACAACAAACCATCCCCAAACCCCTTGTTAAAGCACATTCAGAAATCTGTTTTGACTAGCTAAAAACACACAATTCACATGCACACATGTGTGCATACACACACACACACACACCCCAAAGCAACATCAATTCAGAAACAACAGGCATAAGCATCATTTCACATATCAACTTCCATTTCCATTTCTGCTTTCCTACTGTGATTTAATTTGTTTTACAATCAATTTTATATCAGTTATTTAAAATGCTGCTTTAAAATAAAATTGAATCAACTTCTATCTTATATATAAGAAGTGGTGTGCCATTTCTTCATTTACTTTTCAAATAAATTAATTGTCAAATATCCACTATTTCAGAGGAGCTCTGGTTTCTCTGCTTCGGCTCCCATCATCACATTTCTTCATACCTCTGTAAAAGTAAAAAGGTATAATTCCAAATCATTCAATAAACATCTAATAAACATCTATTGAAGATCTACTATGGACAAAGCACTACACCAGATCCTATTCAGAAAATGACTCTTCTCTAATCAGGGAGCCATAAATAAATCTAAAATGGGACCCACTATAGTAAGTTATATAATAGTTGATTTGGTTCTATTATGATTGCAATTACTAAGCACCTAAGAGGATAGACACTGTACATTACAATGTTCTCATTAAAGAGGGATTTATTTCTTTTTAAAGACTCCATTTAGTAATTTCATGATGTAGAAAATTTAGAATAGAAACAGTCAACATTGGTGAAAGTTGTTAGCAAAATTCACTTCCAGGCATGCTTCAGTAAACACTGGCCTAAAGGAGGATGAACACTAACACTTGATGAAGGCTTTTCTCCAAAACTGATAGGAGGAGAAAGCAAAGAACAGTCCCTTCAAACCCTCCCTTTCTATAGCATTATCAGTCAAACACAATCCCAGCCTCTCAATTACTGGGCCCTGGGTTTCCAGCTGGCCCCACAACATGACAAGTTCTATGTAAAATTATGCAGACTTTCAGTGCCCACCCCAGGTCCTCCGCTTCCCAGTCTTCCCTTCTTGTCTTTTCCTGACAAGAAGACTTTATTCAGACTCTTACTGTCACCTCATCTAGGTCATTCGATTTCCATGAACGTCTTTTACATCTTACTTAAGGAATATTTTCTGACTTTCTACATCAAAACATCCCCCACTCCTCCTTCCCTACCTCGAGGTTCTGCTCAGCATCACGCCCCTTATGAGGCTCCAGGTGTCTTCCCAGGTATTCCCTACCTCATGTCATAAACTAATGTACACCAGTACAAGAAACCTCGAGAAGTCGCATCCTTCCTTGGGGAGTGAATATAATGATGAAGCTTTCAAGTCAGATATGAAATTTTTTAAAAAGTATGGTGTCACAAAAATCAAAAGACATGTCTTTATACGTGTAGTCAAGGGATCTCAGATCCAACCCAAAGTTCATGAGCATTCCTGTGTAACACTCAGCCAGTTAATTAGCTGTACTGATACTCAATGACTGAATCTACTAATTGGGAGAAATAACAAAGATTTCACAGGAATGCTGTAGGAAATTATATGAGATATGAGAAAGCATTTTTAACTATAAGATGATCAAGAATACAAGTGATTTTCATCCTATGACAATGATAGACCACCAGAGCACATACTTAATTAGGCATCCCTCAAGATATTCTCTAGTAATGCTAGCTTTGCCTATGCTAGAGAATAGGACTGCCAACAAATATGTATGAAAAGACAGGGATGATATTTAAAATCATACCTTCCATTTGGTCACTGACTTATTCATTTGAAACAGGAGTCAATACCAGGCACAGCAGACAGAACAGTGACTAAGGCAGCCATGGCCCCTTCTCTCATAGACCTTAAATTCTGTCTCTGGTTCAAAACAGTTGGGAAGTGTGGGGATACTGCAAGCACAAGTAGGACCACTAACTTTCCAGGCAAGCATCATGCTTACCAAAAGGAGTGTCACCTTTGTTTTCTGCTGAAAACAGGGAGTTCATACTACCTGATTTACTCAAATAAGTCAGCCTGGGAGACTAGCATTATCTTAAACCATTAGATCCACAGCAGCATTCTCACTAACAAAAGACACAGTGATCTACATGAGACTCAGGATTTTCATAACTGAAAACTTAAAGGAATAGTTCTACACTGGAAAAAGTAGGTATTTACTTGTTCGAACAACACTTTAGCTCTTTGAAAACAACACCTATCATTCAGGTCTCACAAGGCTCCGTACTCTTTAAAGCAGATGACATTTTTATCGCATGTGCTACAACTCTTTGTCATCGGAATGATTATCATGCCATTTTATAGATGAGAGAAATAAAGCATAAAGAGGTTCATATTTCAAACCTATGCTGCCCTATTATACTCTGCAACTAGTACCCACTGTGCTCACTGCCTCTTCATAGATTCCTCTCCAGAGGGTGATCAATGGTTATAATGTATACAGGACAAGGAGGCACTGTTCTACATAATTCTAATAACTCCAGAATTTTATGTAAGGCACTGGGCCTATCCAGGGACACCGTTCATGGAAGCCTGATGTGAACAGCACCTCCTAGGGTATGCAGTGCACACACAGCATAATCTCCCATGGTGACATGGCACTCCCATAACAAAATACACTGCCATTTTACCGCCTCTCTTATGGAAAGCCTTCCCCTCTTCTTTCCCTGCCTCTCTTCTCTCACCCTTTCTTCCCTCTCCTCTGAACATACTTAAAACCATTCATCATTTAGTCCCATTGTCCTTACAGCTCTTCCAGGCTCTTCCAGCTACAAGGATCTACGTATCTCTGTCCTGAACAACTACTTGACATTCACTTTGTGCACACTTTAAGCTACCGCTTGGCCCTTGATTACATGGTATCTTGTGCTTTTTCAAACACATTTATTTACTCAGTTACACTTCAGCTTATGGAAGAGAGAAAACAATTTGATTCTTCCTCCCTTTGCACCTTCCCTCTCAGTACACATTAACAGTGTCTGCACCTCATCTGTACTAAAAGTTCAATAAGTATTGTTTGGACAGTTGGTGGACTAATTGATTAATCTATTGAGTAAACATTCTCCTAAACTTAAATAGCCTCCAGGAGTTTCTACCTCAGACACGATGCACACACAATGTGTGGGCCTCTAAGGTAATGTACTAAAGATAGAAATTTAAAAAAAAAAAAAAAACAGCTTCCATTTGGAATCACAAGAAATGGAAATGTATAAGGATTCAAGCTGAAAAGTTTTAAAGTAAGAACTAACTAGCTAGAAGAGCAAGGGGGGAAAAAAGGTAGTTTTATGCATTTAGTATTAAAGTACCTTCTCAGAATCTGAGAATCAAATATCTCTCTCCATCAATTCTGTCATTTTCCTTCAGGAGATGTAATATATCTTCCACATTTCAAGTGTATCTTAAAACTCAAATGGATAGCACCTTCTATTTTACTTTTTTCTTCTCCTCTGTAACACATACACTCCCCATATATCCTGATCTTTCCCCCATCCTCCCAAATTCACCTTTTGACAATGAATCACTGGTTCAATCATCAAAACAGCTCCTGAGTTCATGAACTTGGGCTCCCTCTGCTGGGCCTGGAGCAGTATAACATGCATCTCTGTAGAACTGGAGGTTATGGAACTCATTTCCCCATGGAATTTTCTTCTGTTTAAAATTGAAACTCAATAGCCAACAAAATGTAACAATTTGAAAACAAAAGAGATTCAGAACTTGAAAAAATTAGTAAAAATAAGTCAAGACAGGAGGTTTTTAAGAAACTACTATACAAATCATTTTTTTGCCCCTGTTTATTTCCATTTGTAGTAGAAAAGGAGAATTCAGCAGGGGATCGCAAAGATTGCAGAGATAATGATATAAAACTGTTCAGAAGAAAATAACTACAAGGAATAAGATCTGGTTTATATATGCACTTGCCAGAAGCAAATGCAGATGAGTGTGACCATGGGTCATATAAGTTCTGGAAGCATTAATTCTAAATAAAGAAAGAGAAGTAGCTAGCTGGTGTTGCTGAAGGAATACAAATCAACGCTGTTGATAACACCACTGACAGTATGTATTCATCCTACACAGTCCCACACATATGAAAAAATAAAATCACAAAGTACATTCCACATTTGTTAAAGATAACAGAAATGTGACTTATACATCAAAGTGGGAATGGTACATATTGACTCCTGTTTAAAAAAAAATGTTATTTCTCAATCAGTGGATTTGGCACTTATAAAAGGGAATGGTTAGATTAACCTGAAACAACCGTCAGTCTAGAAAAAAAGAATGAAAATAGATCCAGAAGACTTTTATAAACCCTGAAATTATATATAATATCTGTAATTTGTTTTTCTTTAAGGTAGACTAACATTTTGCAATAAATATCTCTTAAATCAGTCCCAGGGTGATGTTGTAGAATCATCAAATACTCAGGGAATGGGGTGTATCACAGCCTAGAAATTTAGGGCCTGAGCTGCTATTTCTGAAGTCTAGTATGACAGAAGCTGGAGTTGCCGATTTAGCCAGTCCACTCCTCTCTCTATTATCTGCTAAACAATTAGTTTCCACAAGGAGTTAACCAAGATGTCCACCCATGACTAACTGTATAATGTTAAATGCCAAATGCAAAGCAAAAATGCAGGGTCCCTTGCTCAAAAAGTATTAAGAATTTTAAGAACAAAATTTTAAGAATTTTATGAGCAGAAAATTAGTTAAACCCTCCTAAACATGGCCCTTATGAGCATGGGGCCCAGAGGAACGACTTAGGTCATATTCCCATGAAACTGGCCCTGTTCCAGCCCTCTGTTACTTGGAGGTAAGAACAATAATGTCTTCATGGGTCTCAATCCCCAACATTCACAAAGATACTGATCTCATCTTATCATCCTTCAAGAATTTCTTTTGCAAGAAAGACATCATTACTAATATATATAAATATGGTCTAAGTTTACTTCCCCAAAAGCATGCTGGGGCATATTTAATGGGGCATATTTGTGCTCTGTCTATCCAAAAGTGGTTTTGGAGAAGAGCATGTAGTTAGAGAACCTACTGTAATGCAGGCAGATTTTTAAATTTTCTTTCCTGTGAAGAGTTGTGCAATTTAAGTGGTAAAAAAACAACTTCCAGAGTCAAACTTTCTAGGTTTAAATCCCATTGCCACCACTGAAGACCTGCATAATCTTGAAGAAGTTACTAAAGCCTTCTATTAAAGTCTCTCTTTAAACTTTCTGAGTCTGTGTTTATAATAGCAGATAATAATAGTACTTCTCCAGGGTTTATTGAGACATGATTTATTCAGTGTTTGATGCATAGTAAGTGTCATATTCAATATTATTATTACATCAGTTTTTCACAAATGTATTCTGATCATGGAAAACTAGCTGGTTGTCTATGGGAAACCTGGCATTTAAAATCCAATTGCACTTATTACGGTGTCATTGTTATTTTATATAAAATAATATTTGATATAGCCCCCATGTTCTCCAGATTTTTAAAGGTCTTTATTTATTTATTTATTTATTTATTTATTTATTTATTAACCCTCATGTATTGATTCTAGTCTGTGATAAACATGATGCTACATAATAAGAACATAATGATGGAAAAGATTAAATGTCTGCTCTAAACAAGCTCACCAACCAGATAGTTAAATGGGTAATTTTAATACCATGTACCAAGAGCCAAGAGCTGTTGGAAGACAATGCAGCATGAGTCTCTCCCATTTCTGCACTTTCCAACCAGATGTATTAACAGATATTATGTGTCAGACTAGCTGTTCAGGAATATTTGTATACCAAATGCTTTGGAAGGTAGAGATGGTGTTTCTCTCCATGGAAAAGTGAAGATTTGTTTTCTCTCCAGGATAATAAAGATAATGTCTTTCCAGGGCAAAGTTTGAGCAGGATTGCCAGCAATTCCCTTTAAGAAGCCAATTTCCAAAAAGTTTGAGTTTTCTCAGTCGTGCCCTAAACCCACTGCATACATATAGCAGGGGAAAGTGGATGTTCTGTGCAGACAAAATAGAAGTATGAAATAGCCTGCCAGGATGCAAACGCATAGACAATGCAGTCATGCTGACATATAATAAGATACCAAAAGGAATAGGGAAGATGCAGCTGGCAAGCCACACCAGGGCAGAGCCCTGGGTGACTTTATATGCCAAGTAGAAACTTACTTTCAAATGACCATTTAGCTAAGAATTTTTCACCATTATGGCTCTTGAAAAGTTATGGCAGTTTTGGGGTGAATCTTTTTTTGTTTTGTTTCAGTAGAGCAATCTTCCCCCATCAAAAAAAAAAAAAACCTAAAAAATATAGTGTAAAACATGGTAATTCAGATGTACTATTTCAGGGAGTCACACTAGTTACTTGACTGACCAGTTCTAGCCTGAAAGTATCTTATGAAATATGTTTGAATTAAGTACCAGATTTAGATGAACCCAAACATAATGTTTTGAGTAGGAGGAAGAGAAAGGGTCTGATGTCGGAATGCATGTACTACTTTCACAATGGGTTCATGGCTAGGGGTTGCTCAGATCTAGCCTTTATTTTGCTCCAATGCTGTGCTATTAGTTATAAAGTGAAGTTTGAGTAAGAGATCATCATAAGCCCCAAAAGAGTGAAGAATTGATGACAAAAATAGGGTGGAAAGAAGATAGTACCTTCCAAACAACGATTCCATCACATCCTGCTTCTGTCACCCAGCATTAACTCCTAGGTCTTTTTTTCCTCCCCTGGCAGGTACAATAAACTTTTAGTTTATGTCAAAATTTAATTTATTTATTTTCAAATTGCTGGGGTTTTTTATACCTGTGAAAATTGTTTAGATATCTTAAGTGGGGATAAAATCATTACAATTTTCTCAATAAAATTAATGGAATTCTAATTTTTATTCTGAGCTTTTTACTTATCAATAGGTTTTTTGAAAATGAATTAAAGTCATTTCAAGGGGAGACATGTATTATGAATTTTGTGATAGGCTCTGAGGAGAAAAAGGTATTAAAAAGAAGAGCATAGAAGGTCATGAACCAGTGTTCCCTCATCAAAATGCCTGGGGTTAAAACCCAGCTCTAACATATATTAACTGTCATCTAGAAAAAGTTTCTCCTTGTAGCTTAGTTTTTTCTGTAAAATAAAGGAAATAATATTTCTGATATTATAGTGTTGTGAAAATTGAAAAGATTTACCATATATTAAAGGCTTAGAATACCTAGTACTTAGTGAATTCTCAGTTAAGTGTTATCTTCTAATATTTTTATACTCTTCATATTTGTGATTTCCATAGCTTATTCTGACAGTGATATGGAAAGAGATTTGAGGATTTGAAGAAATCCATGAGAGGCAAGAAGCAAGAAACATGGGTAGAGAGAAAGAAGCAAATATAGGGAAAATAATGTGTTCTATTTTGGACACATTGAGATTCAGATGTCTAAGTGACATTTTTTTTTTTTTTTCTATCTCAGCAGTTTGTTCAGGTCAATTTTATCACTGCCTTCTAGGACCAAAAAAATTTAAAGTTAAATTTGGATTATGCTTTGAAATAAAGACTGAAAAAATATATATATAAGCTCAAGAATTTTCATTGTTTATTCAATGTTAATCTATTCAGAGAAATGGCCCTAGAAGCCACATGCTTGCTATTGTTAACTGTGACAAAATCGATGCACTGGTTTGCACGCAGATAATTCATTTCCTTGGAATCTCAGAGGATGTTAAACAAACAAAAATTAAGCCATTGCTTACCCTGTCCTTCCCAAGGCTACTTATGTAACAAAGCTAAAAAGTTAACGTTTCTAACGAAAAGAGTTAAAAAAATAAACACATCTAAGAATAAAAGATCATCACAGGATAAGCAACAGATTTTGTTCCTTTAGTGTTTGGTTTCCTCTTTCCACTATGAACTCTTCACTATTCACATAGCTCTATTTCCCCCACCACTCCTACTCCAATCAGCTGTCTCAAAACTCTCACCTTCACCTCTTCCTTCATAGGCCCCAGAACCTCTTACTACAGTTGCATGGAATGGCAGAAACCAGTCCTTATTCATCTTTATGTTCCTTGTTCCCAGAACAGCATGGCATATATTAGGTACTTAATATGTACTTAGTAAAAAAGGAATCATTGATTGCATAAACCCACTTCCTGATGATAAGCTGCTAATTGCCTCATAACTAAAAGAGTAGATCTGGGGGAAAGATCAGGGCCACAAGACAGGCTATTTCTATTAAGTCTCTATAGTTGTAAATACCATGTGTGCAAGAGGTTACTACAGACACAAATTAATTTCCACCTCATGCTTTAAACTTTTATTATTTTCCAAATAATTCTGTGAACAACATCATAAAAAATTCTATCTTATTTACTGCCCTAGCCCAAATGTGAATGAGACAGTCCTCAATAAATATTTAACCACTGACTAATAAATAAACAGATTCCTTCAGTTTTTCTACTCAGAAACAGGCATTTTTCTTTTCCATTTTCTCAGGTTGTGCACAGAAATTAACTTTATCCAAATGATAAAAAGAAAATTTTTCTTTTTTCTTAGGTTCTCTCTGGAACCTAAAAATAAAAGCATAGGATATTATAACAATAGCTGAGCTGACAGAAATACTCTTCTAAGACCAAAACCACTTATTATTTTTAAAGTAGATTAAAAACTCATTAATAGGGTCAGGGTTGTGGCTCAGAGGTAGAGTGCTTACCAGCATGCGTGAGGCACTGGATTCCATCCCCAGCATTACATAAAAATAAAAAACAAATAAAATAAAGATATTGTGTCCACCTAAAACTTTAAAAAATATTTTTAAAAAACTCATTAACAAAGATCTAGCTGTATTTCAATTCTGTTGCAATGTGAAAAGTAAATAATCCTCTCTATAAGAAAAATGTAAGTAGCTATTGTGACTCGAATGATTGTTATGACATAGGAAATAATGAGCTTCTGCAGATGGCTGTAACAGAGAACATCTTTATCCATCTTTATCTAGGAACAGGATCTTCATGAGCCAACACTTCTACATTTCAATGCAGTGGTCATTGGTATTGATAAAAACTGAAACACTCTAAGATGCAAAGTTGGCATCTAAGTCTGATCAAAAATGTTCACTGTCATCCTGTATTTTAACTGAATTTTGCTGCACTCTCATTTGATTTTTTTTTTAAGTGCTAACCTGCAAGCAGATTTTCTTGAACTCAGAACTATTAACATTTTGGACCAGACAACTCTTTGTGGTGAGGATTCTCCTATGTGTTGTAGGATGCTTAGCAGGATCCCTGGATTATATTTACCAAATACTAGTAGCACCTCCCTAACAATCAAAAATGTCTCGAGGCATCACCAAATTTCTCCTAGGGTGCAAAATTGCCTCCAGCTGAGAGTGAAATCTGTAGACAGTACAATGTGTGGCAACTCTTTAAAACCCCAAAATGTTATAATATTCCATTTTCCAACCATTCTGGATAAATGAGAAATTTCTAACTTATGATTTAGTAACACTCCATTAAACAACATATTAGATTAAGTCATAAATCCCATGTCCCAGTTATAACAGATGAAATACTCTATTTATGAACTTAGCTTTCATGCATTTTAGTAGCTATTTTTAACAGTAAATTAGAAGACAAGGGGGTGTTCTTGTGGTAAATTGCCTCCATCTTCCCAAGTGACTAGGGTCCTGAGGGACCAAGTACATGATGTCCCCCTTAGCATTTTAGTCTCAGTAAACAAAGTAATTCACATCTTTTCAGGTGATCTCAGGAAGACTTTAGAGCTTCTCCTGTTGCTATTAAGACACACACGAAGGAACAAATCTTGCAAAAGAGGAAAAACATTAATTAAATTTTAGCTCAAAATGAAACTGACAAAAATAAAATACAACATTCAAGGAGATAAGCAATAAGAAAATATATAAACTAATACAGCAAATATTAAGTAAAATATTAAGTAAATAAATATTAAGTAAAATCAGTTCTTGACATTTTTAGTTGCTAACCCATTCCCCAGGATCTATGATGGTAGGGAAATGAGTAAAAATTAGAGTTCCTGATTACTTAAACTTAGAAAGTGATTATTTACATGAGTTCTTCATTTTGTTTCACTTGACATCTCTTGAACCATTTGATACTTGCTGCTAAGTGGCAGGCACTGTCCTAGGGATGTTCACAGAGGTCAAGAGCATTTTCACACACAGGCCTATGTTACGTGCTCCACAAAAAATGATCTTCTCTAGGTGTCATTTGAAGTTCATTGACTCACATTTGATCTGTTTTAAATACCCATCTTTTTAAAACATAGTCTGTTTTCCATGAGAAGGACTTACCTATTTACAGGTGAAGGAAAAGAGAAGGGAGGAGAGAGAAAATGGTATTTTGGGTAACATTTTATTAAACTATTAAAAAAATCTCTTTTGGAACAAAAACGTGGAACTCACATCAGTGGTGAGCAAAGTGAACACCCGACAAGTGATAAGCATCAACGAATTTCTTAACAAAATGTTAGCTACTGATTACAATGTTGATGCAAAACGGAAAAAGCTGCTGACACCAAATAGCATGTTAAAACTGAAGACCACACTAATGAAAAGGGACAATGTTGTATTGCTCATTGACTTTTGTGGAAAGAATAGCACATACAGAGCAATGCAAAAACATGTACTGCACTTCATCAGAGTAGCTAGAAATTTAAGGCAGAAAAGCAAAATGTCAGAGCCAGCTCTCTGCTAATTATTTTTTTCTGCTAATTATTAAATAAATAGATCATCTATGATCCCTTAAATTTTAAGTACTCTTTGAGTGGATCCACACACATGGGCAGAATGAAAAAGAAGTAACATTTGCTCTTTCTCTAGATATTTAAGCTTACCCAACAGCAAATAGTTATAACCTCCTTATTTAACGAGGGTTTGTTATGTCAATCAATTATTTTAATAAAATTTAGAAAGTTCTGGAATTGAACAGCTTGGAAGTGATACCTGAACAGAACAGCACAAATCTCTTTGCAAAATTCAAATGACTCCCAGTTGTGTTCCTGGAGCGCCAAGAGGTTTCTTGAACCATTCCCAGGACCACTTTTGAACAGTTACCATCTGTGGTGCACCAGATATATTGTGACCAAAGCAATAGGAACATGTTTGGGGTTTTTAATATAACTCAAGTCAACAGGTAAGGGATTCATTTGAGTATGAAGTCTGTACCAATATGAAACAAATCTATTTCCATTGTTTAAAGTGGCTATTTTCCAATGTTATATTTTTTAAACCTTGCTGTGAAGGAATCAGATGTTTGTAAAACTCTAGTCTCAGTCATTAGTTCACTATTCAGCCTGCTAAATAAACCAAGCTACTAGTCTCCATTTCTGTATTGCTGTCTTCCATTTCAATCCTTTCATTGTGTCTATAAAGGTTCTTTTATTAGGATTTACAGGAATTCAGTGTTTCAATCATTCCTGTTCACAACTTCAGGGCCAGATCAGGTTTTGTGAGGAGAAACCTTGGAGATACTCAAAGCATGCACTTGGTTCATAACACTACAATGGGGAACACTGTGTTTGAACAATGAACAAATGAGAAATGCCTATATAGAAACTGAATTAAGTCTAAAAAGATCACTGAAACCTATATTGAGGGGCTAGGCATGAAGCTCAGTGTTACACTGTGTGCTTAGCATGTGCAAGAAGAAACTGGGTTCAATCCCTAATGCCAAAAAATAAATAAAATAAAATCTTCATTGATAAAGTAAAAATGTGGACCTGAAATAAAATTGGTATCACATTTCATCCCAAATTATCTTGCTTTTTAAAATGAACAATTTGGGCCCATGTTCACAAAGAGAAATTTATCTTAATCTGGATTTTCCTTCAGAAGGCATTCAGCATTAAAAATATCAACCTCTAATCATTTCTATATTTTAAAAGGCCCACATTTAGCAATAAACTAACTGTTCAATGGAGGTTGTGACCACCTTCCCAATATCTGTTCCACCTTTCTCCTAGGTCATAGTAATTAGGCAGTGAGGATATTAATCTGGTTTCTAACTCCAAGGACAGACTCTGATGTATGTAAACCAGTGGTTTCAACCCTATTAAATAGTTCCTTTATGTAATAAATATTTTGTAAATTCCCCTTTCTTATTAAAATGAAATTCATAAATAAATATAATTAACTCTACACATAATTTGAAAAAAATCAATATGCTGCTCAAAATAAAAAATTAAAAATAAAAGTAAAGTGACTTAATTTTTAAAATGTACTTTAATATGCAAATCCTCAGGCATGATATTATAGTTAAATGTCTACAATTAAAATTGCAGGTAATAAGGTGTGTTTCATATAATTCAAATATCAGAGCATCATCCTATCCAAGAAGTGATTTTTCAAATGGATACAAAATCTGAAAAATTCTGAATGAAAGAAAATCCAAAATTCTCACAAGACACCCAACAGTTACATTTCTGGAAGATTCCATGTATATTAAAATAGTGCCCCTCGGAACACACACTTTACAAGAGCCTATTGCAAAAGTCTAGGTTCAGATTATTATATCAATTTATATAAAAATGTTCACCTATGTATTGTCTGGAAACACATTCAAGAGATATGTTGATTTTAATAGCCATCTACCCACATTGTTGTTGTTACCCAACACATCCCATAAATCTCCATGTGTACTCCATACACTCCCATGCATATACACTCCCAATTGATAGAACTCCATCAGCATAAAGCCCAGGACTCGTGATGGAAATTCCAGAGCCCTCTCTTCTTTTGTTCAGTATGGTATATTGATATAAAGTCTGAAACAGGGAAAAAGTGAACCACAGAAAAAAAAATAACACTAAGAGAAGAACAGAAAAAATAAAGATGAAAGTTTACTCAATCATCCCAGAAGCCTTATTTCATTACATGAGCAAACACTCTCCTATAATATATAAGCCATTCTGAGCTTTATTTTTCTGTTGCTTGCAGATAGAATTTCTCTTCTTCACCTTGCCCTCCAAGGACGCTGAGGGAAAAGAGCAAAGAAGAGCTCCATGAAGGCAAGGACCTTGAATATATGGTTT
Organism: Marmota marmota marmota; assembly: GCF_001458135.2. Taxonomy (NCBI): domain Eukaryota; kingdom Metazoa; phylum Chordata; class Mammalia; order Rodentia; family Sciuridae; genus Marmota; species Marmota marmota. The sequence goes on along the minus strand of NW_025999853.1, from coordinate 44,390,025 downwards.
AATATTGTATCTCTGGAGCACAGCATGGTGGCTAGATGCCAATAAATACTGGTTATTATATGAAGGAACAAACAAAACTAGGCTTGGCCAAATAATGATGCAACATATAGCCTCAGACTAGCTTCATAGCTCTGCCATGTGCTACTTGAGAAAACCCAAGAAATTAGCCTCTGAGTTTTACCTGTCACATTGGGGAGAGTTCTACCTGCACCTCTCCAACTCCATCACACAATTCTGCACTCCTAGATTTTATGCTTTAGCCACACTGGCCTCTTTGTCAAAAACCCCAATTTCTCCCGAGTTACAGCTTAGGCGAAGACTATTTCCTCTGTTTGGGATGTTCTTTATCTTCTTATGTTTAAGCTTTTTCGGGTCCTTTATGATTCAATTTAAGTGCCACTTCCTCCCCTAGGCCATCCCTGACAATCCTGCAGCCCTTGCCCACATGACTATCAGTCTGTTACTGGGATTGAATGAATTCCCACCACCCCACAGAATTCTTACTTTAATTCCTAATCCCTGTGTGATGATATTGTAGCTGGGGCATTTGAGAAGGTAATTAAAATTAGACAAGGTCTTGAGGGTGGAGCCCTGTGATGGATGGGATTAGTGTACAAGAGGAAGAAATCAGATCTCTCTCTCTCTCTCTCTCTTTCTCTCTCTCTCTCTCTCTCTCTCTCCTCTCCCCACCCGCTCCATCTCCTCACTGCTCCCCCACACCCCCACAACATATGGGGATACAGCAAGAAGATGAGCATCTGCCAACCAGGAAGATGAAACACCATTCACCACTGGATTGGCAGCTCTTGGATTTTGAACCTTCCAGTCTCCAAAACTGTGAGAAATAGATGTTTGTTGTTTAAGCCACTCCATCTATGTTTTTTTTGTTAAAGCAGCCCAAACTGAAACTTATATGACCACCAATAAAGATCAACAGCACTGATCTCAATGTACACCTCATGACTCTGATTTGCTTACTTAATTATACAGCGTCTCTTTCACCCAAAAGTAAACTCCATGGGCTGGGGTTGTGGCTCAGTGGTAAAGCACTTGCCTCACATGTGTGAGGCACTGGGTTCAAATCTCAGTTCCGCATACAAATTAATGAATAAAATAAACGTCCTTCAACAAATAAAAAAAGTGGTTTTTTAAAAAAAGTAACTCAATGAAGCTTGTCTATCTCATTAGTCTATCACCAGAACCAAGCACATAATTGTCAAGTGTGATTGTCAAAAGAATTGTTCCTCCAGCTCACCACATACTTCTCTATATTCTGTAGTTATTTGTAATTATTTCGGTTCCTTTACCCGCCTTTGCAATATCCCATTCTCCCTACCAGAAGACATCTTCCATCCCAGAATCATAACACTATCTGCTCCCCTCCTGATCTTTTCTTCCTTCACCTACTTTATACTGTTTTATCAGACTTAGCTTGACATTATTTTTCCAGAAGGCCTTCTCTACTGTCTACTGCAGTAGTGCCATTCATGATGCTAATCACATGTACTGTTAATAATTATTTTAATATCTCTTTCCCCTAGTAAAACATAAGCCCTATGGAAGAAAAGACTATATCTTGGTCACAGCTGAGACACACAGTAGATGCTCAATAAACTTTCTTCCAGTAAGACTGGTACCTACATCTGAGGTTGTGAGCAAGAGCCTATTGCAAAACAGAGCCTGTTGAATTATTTCCAAATGACCCAGAAAAGCCACATTCTTAGGAAAATCTGACCCCTCCAACTAGATATCAAGCAAAATGTTCTGAAGGATTAGATAGCTCAATAAATTGCACAGTGCTCTAGTGACAGGTATCACAAGATTGCCATCAGATTTATGGTTTGGAAACTCAACTACTCAACAAAAGTAAAAATCTCTTTATCCCAAGGTTATCAAGTCAGCAGAGCATTTCTTCCATAGGTGGGGAAGATCTGGAAAAGTCACAATAGGACTCAAGCAAAGGGTTATTTGAAAATGAAGTTGAACATTAAAAAGAAAAAAAAAAGTAATGAAAAATAGGTTTTGTATATAATTGTAAAACAACCAAATTAAGCAATAAAATAAGCTTTCCTTCCTTCAGAAAGCAAATCCAGACTGATTTACCACCTCTGAATTATTCCACTTATGAATATCATCTGCTCAATTAAGTTAGCAACAAAGCTTGCACTGTGCAATAAAGTAAAAAATCATGTAAAGTGCTATTTGGAAAACTTAGCCTTTGACTGGTCAGTAGCCAGTTAAAGGATGCTAATTTACTTATTCCATGATGTGAACTGATAAACAATGTAAATCTCAGGAGAAATCACATATGTATGGAAGGAACGCATGGCTTCTTCACCCTGATTGACTTTTCTCTGCTCTCTCTGTGTCTTGGGAGAAGAAGGTTCCTTTTCATGCCAGACACATCATGATGAATGCTGATGAGACAATATTGGATTCATCACTGCCTAGATGGTTATTTTGCATGCAGTCTCTCAACTTCTTCATCAATTCACTGGTTTGCACACACAGCAGTATTGGGGGTATGATTCCTGATTAGCAAGTGGACCAGTTTTTGTTTTTAAATTACAGAGATTTTATTGGGAGAAAAAGTATGCTCACTTTCATCAATTTGGATGAAGCTGATCAAAGAATCAGAGGATCCAAGAATCTTAAAAGTTACTTTATTTATTATAGTGATCCACAATTGTTATGAATCATTTTATGTCAATAGAGATATAGATGGATTAGACAGAAACAAATCCAGAATCATATAGAATGTGACAGTTTTTGTCTCCTTTGTGATTTTTCTGTCAACTTTGATAATTTTCAAGGAGGAAGAAGTCTTTTGCCTTCAATGAAACTCTTTCATTCTAATATTCAGCAAATATAAATAGCAGAGGATGAGCCTTTTCAGAATACGATTGCCTCCACAGGTTTTGGGGGAACACTGCACATAAAAATGAGCTATCCTTGAAATTTACACGGCAATAAATACAAGGTATAATGACACCCTAAGCTTTTTCTTTAGACAGTATATACATAGAGATGTTTATAATTAGCAGCAACTGGGGAGTCAAAAGCATAAGATATTGACAGACTGAGAAATATAAGAATCCAGGATAACATCTTCTAACCACAAAGTGTTTTGTGGTGAAATATTTGTTAAGAGAATTAGCCAGAGTAGGCAACAATTTCTCTCACACATGGGGAGTGGCATTTAGATTAGAGACATTGGCTAAGTAAAGCTGTATAGAACAGTGATTGGTAATGTTTTGAGAAAAATCATTATCTTCAATTTCTTGTTCCCAGAAAAAAAAATGTGCATATGCAGAAAATTTTTCACAAAATTTGAGGAGAGTTTCTGAATCCCTTAAGTATAGACTCTTTAGAACTTCCTCCTCCCACTCCACCCTGAGCCCAGCAAAAGTCTCTGATTTGGAGAGGACTAGTACCTTAAACATGGGACTAACGGTTATAGGGGGAAAAAAATAGCACTGTTCAAAGAATTTGACTTCATCAAAATTGCAGCTATTTGGCCAGAAAAGCTATTTCTCTCCCTTAACACCTCAAGGACAAATACACTGGGAAATGCCCTACACAGATTCTAACCAAATAGTCAAAGGAACATACTTTTATAGTGTATGGGCAAGTAAGCCATGATCTATTAAACTTACATTGTAAATGACCATATTTAAGCTAATGAGGAACTGTAGAAAATTAATATTTATGAAGCAGTTAGGTAAGCTAAGCCCCTTATGAGCTGCTTTCATACATATTACCACATTAAATCTTTTCAAGAACCCTGGGAGGTAATTATTATTCTGATTCAAAACCAAACAAAACTGGTATCTCCAAGAGATTAAGTAACCTTCCCAAGGTCACATCACTGGGGGATGATAGAATTTGGATCCTGTCTCAGAATTCTCCACATCCAACGCTCATCTTCTTCCCATTACATCCATTTCCCCATAAATAAGTTTACAGCATAATCATGCACTGTGCTTGGAATACATATCAGAATCAAGGGGCTCTTTCTTGGAACACATGCCTAATCCTGTCAAAAGAATCCCAAGCCCTTCTCACCACCTCCACGGCAACCAACCTGGCACAAAGCATCATCTGGATTATTCCAATAGGCTCCTCACTAGTGCCCGAGCTCCCTCCCTTTTTCTCATACATTGTATTCTCAACACAGTGGTCATAATAATTCTTTAATGGCCTAAGCTAGATCACAGAATCACTCCTCTGCTCAGATACTGCAATGGCTCCCCAGTATACTGAGAACAAAAACTGCATGCCTTGCAAAGGCCTACAAAATCCAGCTTCCTCAGGGTTATCCCTACTTCTCTGACCTCACCTTGTATATTTGAAATATCTGCTTGTCAGTCACTTCAATCTAACTACTCTGGCCTCCTTTATGTACCTCTTGACCTCTGAACTGCCTATTCCATCTGCCTGGAATGTTCTTCCCTAGACTCCCAAATTCCCTCGCTGTTTTTAAGTCTTTGCCTCAAATGCCACCTAATCCATGAGGCCTATCCTGACTATGCTATCTGAAATTGCACATCATCTCTTGTCCCCAGATTCCTTATCCCCCTACCATTCCTTATTTTTTCCCCAAACACACATTTGGCATACCTTTAATATTATTTGCTTATGTTCTGTGTCCTGTCCCCTATAGAATATGTTTCACAAGGGCAGGAATTTTTGCCTCATAGCTGTATCTACAGTTCCTAAAACAATGTCAGGCACACAGTAGGTGTATAATCAATACTTGATGAATGAATGAATATTGGTCACTGGCATGCCATGAAGACACTACGCTGTGCAGGTTTCTAGAGCCCACTTGCATGGTAACTGCTTAACAGGAGGCTTGCCTTGCAACACTCCACTGCACACCAATTAAATGTAGCCTCTGAGTATGTCTGCAGGCCTCAGCAAAGTTTGGCCTCCCCTGGTACAACCAAATGGCTGCTTCATGATTTCTTTTCAGTTCAGTGCACCACTTAAGACATCTAAAACAATGGAAACAGAAATGTTCATTTTAATTTAAAATAACCTTCTCCGAAGAAGTGTGAGCTTTACATTCTTAACAGGCTTGCCAACTTTATCCTTAATTCAATAATGAGTGCCACAAGAATTAATAGATTTCATGCCATCTAAACACCAGAAATAGAGTGAAAAAATAATTCCCTTCCTTTCCCATGGAGTAATTAGAGAGGTAAGTGAAGGAATCATACTCTTTCATGAATAGGTTAGATGTGATTAAATAGTGGGGGGCATGGGAGGAGAGATTATCCCAAAGCTATTTACCTTTAATATCAATCAAGGCAGAATGTTGCCAGTCACTTGTTAAAAGGTATATTAGGGCTGGGTGCAATCCTGCACACCTATAATCCTAGCCTGTAATCAAGAGGCCAAGGCAGGAGGATGGAAAGTTCAAAACCAGCCTCAGCAAGTGAGTGAGGCCCTACGCAACTTAGCAAGACCCTGCCTCAAAATAAAAATTAAAACATCTATGGATGTGGCTCAGTGCAAAAACATCCCTGAGTTCAATCCCCAGTACCAGGAAAAAAAAAAAGGAACAAAGACAAGAAGCAAATATATCTTAATATTCCCGAAAAACCAATAGTCTACAAATAGTTATTATTATGATTATGAATGGTGCTGCACCAATCTGGATGTTCAGTGCTACCAAATGAGTACACCTTACTGAATTACCAAGTCTTAAGGTTCTTGGGTATTTTATAAGATTCTTTTCCCCTTTTTAGTGTTGCAATTCACAAAGATCCAAAATAAGCTGAAACATTCTACCCCAGAATATCAGTGATATAAGTCATTCTCAATGGAAAAGCAAAAGACAAAAATGTTATGATAGAATGTGAGGATTATGCATACATGTTGTTCACACATTGATTTAATATAAAACTAAACACAGAAATTCAAAGAATTGTTTGGAAATGAGAAGAGGATACTGTAAGTCAATGTTGCAACACAGAAATAGTTCCTCCACTTAGTAGGCTGTGTGACCAAGGACATGCATCTTAACAACAAGCATGCTTGAGCTACAGCACATGATAAAAAGACTAAGGAACCAGCACTTCAGGACAGACTTTCTTATTATTCAGAAGTCACAGCACACTAGAGTTGGAAGGACTCTAGCCCAACTTCCTCACTTTACAAACAAGAAAACTGAAGTTTGGATTCAAGACGTGACTCACCCAAGGTCACACAGTGACTAAGCCAGGATGAAAATAAAGTTTCCTAACTCCCAATCCAACCATCTCTTTAGTACATAGTGGGTATTCAATAAATATTGACTTTCCTTTCTTTTAAGGAGCAGGAGGAAAGACAGAGACAAAGGACAGCATCACTTATTATTGTTGGCTTGTATTTTTTAATATAAAGACTTTAGAAAGACAACACTAAAGTGGCAATGTGTATTTTATTTCCCCAGAGCATGATGTGCTCTTGGGTAAATGTGTTTTATGAAGAGATTTGTCCTGGGAACTTGGCAGATTTTACTGTAAATATTTTAACAGTTTCCTATTATTTAGTCGTGAGATTAAATTTTTATCCTAGCCTCCCCAGACCAATGTCTGCAGATTATAAGTGGTTTTGTGAGGGAGTGCCTGCAACAGAAATTATGGCTTTCTTCATTAAAGAAAGCTGTGGTAGACATTCGAAGAAGGACTTTGAGAAATTAACTATCGATTCTCTCAGCTTCCCATTAGCTGCAGAGCACTGCCTTCGGGTGCCCCCCCCATCTGGTGATCCAGGAAGGTGAGGGTATAAAAGCACAACAATGTTGACCAATGCACAACAACACAATGAGCAATACTAGCTCTGTGCTAATGCCAACAGGGCTTTGTCAGGTTTACATCACTATTCAACTTCTCCCTCCACCCAGTCCTGCTTCCTCCTCTCAACTTCACAAGGGTTGGCCCCTAATTAATCTCTCATTTCCCAAACTCTGCCTCAGTGCCTGCTTCTGCTCAGTCCAATCTGTAACAAATACCCTCAGGCAAATACCCTATGCACAAGCTTTTGGTCAGCCTACACTGGGACCCGGTTTATAGTATGAACTGTACACCAGCTTGTTCAGAGCTGATAGTGCTGCCAGAAATAGGTTACAGCCTGTCAGAACAGGGAAAGTCAAGAGACCAGCTGATCAAAGACTATGGTCATTGCTCATGTCAAATCAAAAAGTGAGCACATGGGGCTGGGTGAAAACAGCCTTGACTAGAGAGGAGAGGCGTAAGACCCTGGTGTGTAGATACCAGGAAAGGACTTCCTGTTCTTGATTTACCATGATCAACTTAGGCCACGCAGTGTGCTTAGTGATTTGCCTACATTGTTCCTTTAAGTCATCATGGCCACCCTATGCTTTGAGGTAGGTGTTGTAGTTTGAGAAACATTCTTAGAGAAGCTATGTCCAAAGTCACCAATATGATCATAAATGCCTGGATGACTTTAACAATGAACAGAGCTCATCATCCCACACATAGAAGGTAGGTCTAAAGCCCCTATGCATCCCCAAAGATGGTAAGTTCATGGAGAACATGAATGGGTTTCTGGGTCCTCTGTTTTCCATTTAGAAGCCTGACCATGTGCCTGAGCACACAGCACTGCAGGGATAGGGGCTTACCACCACTAATAGGATGGTTTACTATTGTTGGTGCCTGCCTCAAAGTTTCCAGATCTTGGCAATGTTAGACAGTTTCTCCATGGGTACAACTAGTCTCAACCTCCAAAAGCTTTACCTGCAAGTGTCTCTGTTCCCTGCTTTAAGGATAAACCTTAGCTTTGTTATTTACAACATCCAAACAAAGAAATTTACCTGCTCCTTCAACTACTATTTCAATATTTGAATTTTATTGGATTGTGGGCTGCAGCTTACTGGGAATTTTTAAATATTTTTTAATTTTTTTTAAAACTTTTTAATTGTACACAATACCTTTATTTTTATTTATTTATTTTTATATGGTGCTGAGGATTGAACCAGCACCTCACACATGCTAGGTGAGCACTCTACCACTGAGCCACAACCCCAGCACAGCTTACTGGTTTGTGTCTCTTTTAGTGATTTGGTTTTATGTTGTTATCTGCTTTTTAAATTTTGTAAACAGTAAGAAACAATTCAAGCCAAGTAATTACAAAAAGAACCATGCCTCATAAAGGAGAAGCTGAATGCTTATTTTATATAGTTAGTTTTGCAAAAATGCGATCTTTATCCCTAACAGGGACTCCTGATGAGCCCCAATAAACACTGAACTCGGTCAACTGAGAAGATTGACAGAGTCATGTTCATCACTAATCCTCATTTTTAGTAGCCATATAAACCAATTTTTCTATGGAAATGCATTGAAGCTGTCATTAACACTAGATTAACATTGTTTATGTAGTTATTATCGACCACTTATTGAGAAGCCCTGAATGCCAGGTTCACATGTTATCCTAGCTATCCAATATGGAGGTATTTTTATCTCCAAATGTGCCAGCTACTGGTATTATCTCCCCCAGCTTTATAAATGAAGAAATCAGGGTTTGTAACAGTTATATAACTTGCCATTTTTTGAGCTTGTCATCTCAAGGAAGCTAAGTTCTGTCATGTATATAATGAGGAAAATATGAACTACCAAAGTCCAGTATGGAGCCCAAACCCCTGATGTTCTACCTGACCCACATGAGCCCTTCAATTACATTTGTTAAATGAATGAAAGTCATGGGAACTGAATGTGATGAGAATTAGAAATACTATATGAAACCAACCGGGAGGGTGTGTGGTCCAAAGTGGCTACATTATTGTCATCCAGAGCTATACATTAGTAAATAGTAGGCCAGAAATTCCAACTTTGCCTCTCAGGTTCCAAATGTCTAAGTCCCTTTCCACCTCTATATCATGTTGTAGATCATGGCATTGCTATTTTCTTCTAGAACAAATTAGAGCTTTAACTAAAGATACACCACAACAAACATCATAGCATCTCCCACGCATGACTACCAAATATTGATCAATATTGCAGAGCAGCTGTGCCACCATTAGAGAAGAAAGTAGAGAAAAGTTCAGGACAGACCTTTCAATTAAATTTCTCAGCTCTACCTCAAGCCAGGTTTCCTATGGCATTTACTAAAAGATGTAACAATGTATAATTAAATTATTAGAATCCCCTTAAATTGGGGTAGCTTCTTGAAAATATCCAAGTAAACAGATTCACCTCTTGTCAAAGCAGAGTGTCAGATAATAAAAAAATTTGGATATTTTTTGGATTATAACTGTATGCCAGGCAATGTCTTAAACCCTTCATGCGGATTAATCTTGTGACCATCTTCTAAGTTCTACTATTATTACTATTTTCCAGAGGAGAAAGGTTAAGCACACAGAAGTCAAGGAACAGGTTCAGTTATACTGTGAAGAAGAGCTTTGCTGAAATTCAAATCCAGACATTACAGTGCGAGAGGCCACTATGCTATGTTATCCTGCCTTTCCATATGCCTTGACTTCTAAAGAAATATAAGAAGTGGCTATGGTTAAAATTGTACCTGAAGAATTTTTTTAACACAAAGATGGCTGCACTATGTTAGAGTTCTGCTCACTTTCCTCTTTCATGAGCCACAGGAGTCCCATAGTCTTGTAAGACTAACAATCTTTTTAACCTCCCAGAAAAACATTAAGCCTATTCTAGACAAGAATCCCCCTTATGTTAGTAGTTATCTGAAGAAGGTCTCCTGATTGCATTTGAAATCTTACTTAGGAAAGAAGCGGGTATCATTATGGACATACCTGAGCTTCTATAAGTCAAAAGATAATATATAGAGCTTAGACCCTAGAACTAATTATAAAGGCATTTTTTTCTGAATTCCTCAAAGAATCTGACCAGCCCAAGGACTATCTGACAAAAAAAAAAAAAAAAACTTTGTCTCAAGTATGAAACCTATCCAAGGCAATATCCCTGGAGCCACCACACAGTACAACTGCAACATGTATCTGTGTGAAGGCAGCTGCTTATATATATCATCAGGGAAGTGTGCAATTTTTTGCAGCTGTGAGCAGGAGCGCTGACACATCCATTAGCAATCTGATAATGTTCATCTGTCTGCCCTCTCTCTCAATCTTATTCACCAAGTCTCCTCTTGATAGTACCTGTTTCTTAGAGATCCTCAGGCAAATTATTCTTTAAAGTCCTAAAGCTCCATTATGTTTACCATATAATTGATAGATTTTTTTTTCCTGGTGGGGAGTGGAGCTGGCAAGTAGTGTTCATAAGACATGTGTGTGTCTTTCTCTAGATGCTATATTTTAATATGAAGAGAAAGAATATTAGCCAAGTTCCAGTAAGCAAATCTCTATCCAATATTATTCAAGCTCAGTGTTTAATATAGCTCTTAAAAATCAGAAAATGACCTGCCTCTAAAACCATCTGTACAGATGCATGCAATCATGCTTGGATGTCATTCCTTCCAACCACTCCTGTCTTAGCAAAGCTTACCAAAAGGGAAGACTGCCTAACCTCCATGAATGAATCAAATCCTTTCCCACCAAAAAAAGAAAAATAGAAAACATTCAAATCTAGTTGGACATTTCTTTTAAAATAATAAGGAAAAAAAACCTGAGCTAACACTATCAAGATAATATACAAACGTTATGTGGTATTGTTTTGAATACAGAATAAAGAAGCAGATAATAACCTTTTACTGATTTATACCTCTGTGTGTCCTGAATGTGTGGAATTTTTTTTATTTAAAAAGATACAAACATTAAGATTAGCCAAAAATTGTCAGCCCCAATATTTGGCATGCATATATCGCAATATCCCAGACCCTGAAGAAAAATCTCACCTGTATCCTATGCCATAGGATGCCACTACCATAGAGCTAGCAATTTTTTCATTAAATTGCTGCTCCTACCCAAAATAGAGTGTCTGAGAAAACCAGTAAGAAGAAATTGGTCAGGTAGTTATGCCTCAGCAGATAGATATGACCTTTATGCCCAGCAGTGTTAACAGATCATCAACTGCATGTAATCAGTTTGTTTAGAAACCTCCATTAAGTAGGGTATAAGCACAAAAATGGTTTCATATTTTTCCAAAGCCTCCTAAGTGGATTTTTCCATTCCTCAATGCAGCAGGTCATTTAATAACATCTTAAGCAGACTTCATAACTTATTAATCACCTTTTATTCTAATCTAATGTTCCAGTCTCATATAAGATGCAAAGTTTTTCCCTTTCCTATCACTGCTTAGTTTGTGGTACGAAGAACCTGAAGAATGTTCTTTAACTCATCCTTTTCTTTCACCTTGAGGTGAAAAGCAGCAGTCTCCCTCTAGGACATTCCTCTCTCTCTTCTGAGTTTCTATCTGTTCAGGTGAAAGGGATAAGGATCTCTTATTTGAATGGCATCACTGGCTACCAGTGACACACCACAGATGCCCAATCTGGAGAGAAAGTCCAACTTTCCACTTGCTCACAATGCGCATGTCTGAGTTCTTAGGCAGACTCTCAGAGTATCTTCACACTGTACAATTCCTTGATTTGATTATACTTAGTTCCAATCTGACCTCTTTGCTGACCTGACCTTTCAACTCTCACCTCACTGTTGCACTCCTCAGGCCTGTCTGTGGGGCTACCTCTCTTGGGTATGGACTCGACAGTTGAGGATTTTTGGAATCCTGTGACCAATGAGAAATTCATGCTTCCTACCTTACCGTAACAAGGTGGGAAAGGAAGCTATTCTCTCTCTGACTCCTCTCTGCTCTACTGTTTTACTTCAATTCTCTTTCTCCATACTGAGATAAGTCCAATCCTTTGCCAAATCTAACATCCATCCTGGAATTCTCTGTCTTTACAGGCACCCTCAGTCTCTAAGAGGAGTTTCCTTAAAGTCCTCCTTTCACCTTTTGAAGGGGAAGCACTTCCTTCCATTCGGTGTCATTCTCCTATAAGTCTACCACCACTTTATACCTAAGGCTACCACTATGTTATGCCTGTAAAGCTCCCCCTTCTTAATAGACCAGAAATGGGAAATGAGGGTGAGGGACTTGGGTAAGGCTTCTGCCTTTTGACCTTAAGTGAAATGTATGGTGCCCCATTATAGTAGCTCTCTTAAGAATGAGAAGTACTTAACTTCTCTGTCCCCACCTTTGAGATACAGTCACTAAATTCCAGATGATACAAAAAGTGCCACTCAACATCCTATTACAAGTAGAAACATGATCCAAGTCTTTTAAGAGAATAAGGGCTGACTTTTTCACAATCCTGAGAGTTATCTAGAATATATCTGATAAGGACCAAAATTCTTTAGGATGTAAAAAGATAAATAAATCAAATATAGACTCTGGCCTGATAATCTTCCTTTAGGAGCTATAAAGCCATTTGGTTTATACAAAGTCTGAGATCCAGAGAGTGACTATCTCCTGATACGATGTAGATTCTTTATTAAATAGGACCACTAGGAAATATAGAGATAAGATCATTGCTCTTTGATTAATCTTAGGCAGACTTTTCTGAGTTACCTGGTATGCCCAATTAGAACTTATCCCTTCTTAGGCCAGTATGCACCCTTCCCAACATAAAAGAAATCATATGTCTTAATATATATTTTAGGTTCCTCTTATTGAGTATTAATTGATATCTTTTAGACATCCAAAAAAATTATATTTTTTATAAATAGGTCAAAATTTATATTTCTTATGATCCTGTTAGCTAGCTTTAGAAGTTTAGGTCACCTAGAACTTTTTTTTTAGGCTATGCCTAACTAGTGCATCTCAGCTAACCTTGACCACACCCTCAGCCTGCTCCCAAGCCAGATTCTGAGCCAGATCCTGACTATGCATTAATGGCATTGGTGAATGTATGATTTGCTTTTAATTCCAAGACAAAAAAAAATTTATTGACCCACCATGGGTTCTCTATATGAAACCCAGAAATATTCCCTCATGTTTTTTATTGTAATTTCTTAAGAATCCAGATAGACAGGAATTGACTCCTGAGAGTTAAATGTCAGGTCCTATCAAATGGTAGAGAACAGCGATAAGACAGATCTAGGCACTAGTAAAGTCTTTAGATGTTAAACTCTGTTGTGCAGAGTGCTGAGGCTACTTAATGGTATCATAGAAGGCTTCATGATGGTAGGAAATTCAGAAGTGTGTCCCTCCCCATTCTTTCTCTCCCTTTTGCATACTCTCAACCACGGTGGATCTGATTTATCAACTTTATATATTAGGTTTTCATTCAAGACTTTTTGTATGCAAAAAAAAATTGCTTTGCTGTCAAAAAATACACATCTGATATATGAATTTCTTTAAATGAACTGACTATATATCCTTTTGCCTTAGAAAACAGGAAAAAAAATGGTGACTTAAGGTGATGTAACTGAATTTGCTTACCAATTACCATCATAAAACAATGTTGAAACTGTGCCCAAATACAAGCATCATTAGGAGATTTACTCTTCGGTATTCAGCTATACTAAATAACTTCCTGCAATTCTCACTTGACCCCCCCCCCCAAAAAAAAACATGCCTTCACAGAACTATAGCTTAATTATATCTTGGCCTTTATCAGGAGTCAATATGAGGTATTGGAATAAGACAAATTTTTCTGCCTTATTTGTGAATTTGCTGTTGAAAAATATTGTCAATGTTCCTTACACAAAGATCCATACAATGAACTTACCCTACAGCCAGTGTCAGAAACAGAATCTGTGGGCTTTTTTAAAAATGATCCTATGACAGTCTTTTTTTTAAAAAGGTACTCAAGAACCTATAATTTCCTAGGTTTGCCTTTAGCTGCCAGTAAACTAAGAGTTAAATTTAGTGTTTTAAGTGGGAGGGGGGAAGCTGTATTGAGAAGCTGTTTTCTGACCTAATTATCACCTAGCTCTGCTTTAATTCTGCTAACATTAATTGAGTATTTAGGTGCTAAGCACCATGATAGGTTGCAAGGGCACAAAGATTACTAAAATGTGATGCTTTCCCTAAAAGAGAACATGGTGAATGGCTCTGGTTCTTTAATTTTAGTTTCATGATCTTTCTGTATACACACCTTTATTGATAAATAAATAAAATAAATTAATATGTTGTGAAAAGCGAAGACATAGACTTAAATTTACCTAGAGAAGTAGATAACCAACACTATATTCTTCTCTCTTAGCTTTCTAAATCATTCACAAACTGAACTTGTCTTTCAAGCCATCCTATAAACAATCATCACATTAATGCCCTAACAGGCCTATTCTGATCATATTACTCACCCTCTACTCAAAAATACTACCTGTCCCCTCAAAATAAAGTCAACAAAACTGTAGAGGTAGTAGTCTTGGCATGAAGAACATGGAACGTGACTAAATGCTTCATCCCATAAGCATTTACCAATGGACATGGCTGGGTAACCCATTCCTAGACTCAAGTAGGCACATCCAACTGCTGAAGGTCTTGTCATTTCATACAAGCAAATGAACAAACAAGTAAAAAATGGCCCCAGTACATCTGTGTGTACTTTCACCTAAAATGCTGTTTTTTAGCCATTTGGGATCTTACATAGCTAACATGAAAATTATTACCATTATTTCATAGGTTTGCTCACATTTATATCAATTCCATCAGCAAAAAGGGAGGACCCATTTGTAGTTTCAATTTGTGATTTCATGTGTGCCCAAAATCTGATGCGTAGAGCCAGAGGGACACCAAGAGGTCATGTGAGATGAGGACTGGTTTCCTTCGTTTAGGAAGGAAGAAAAGGTGTTCTTTTCATCCTTTGTAAATGCAACAACAGGAGCAAACCAAGATCCAAGGTCAATCCAAGGTGCCAATCAACACCTATCTTGCTGGTTTCAGTTTCCTCCTGTAGTACAGAATACAGTGCTGAAAGCTGCCCATGGTGACTAGCCACTGTCCATTAAAGCATTCTTCTCACTAACCCCTTCCCATAGAGACTTTAGTGGATAGCCTTGCTCTGCAGAGGGAGATAGTGTTCCTAGAGTTTGTCACTTGCAGAGAAACCTAAAATATGTTTCCTACAAAAAAGGAAAGTTTTCTCTACTTTAAATGAAAAATATTGCTCAGAATGGCAATGCATATGGTCCATTTGTAATATCTGATATTTAGATAGTTATTTAGTGCCATATAGAAAAGACTTGATACTTTATGATAAGATTTTAGTACCAATTTAGTGACACAATTATATGCGTAGCATTAAGAAGACAATCCTTTTGCCCAATTTATTCTGATTTCAACTGTAATTAGTCCACTTTTCTAGCCAGGAAAGTATTAGTAATCTGATTTCTTTCTCCTCCTTATTTGTGTATCTTGTACATAAAATAGAAATCTCTACTCTGCACACCTTTTAGCCCAAAAGGGCTTCTATTTCATACATTAGAATACACTACATCATTTAGCAGAGTATATTTATGGGATTAGGAATACTAACGAGACTCAAGAAATAAATTTTTCAGTTATGTTTCATTTAGTTATCAGATACAGTTACCCAGTGAACTAGTGAAACAAAATAATGTTACCCTTTAGATGTTTATGGTTCTAGGGAGGAATAGGAAACACAATGTAAAGCTGTAGTGCAAAATATTTCCAATAAAGCAGGCATTTCTGATTTAGTGCATTCCTCTGGAACAGCAGGCCTATCCGTAAAATGCACAACCGAATGATATTGCTTTGGAAAATGTGCAAGAATCCTTATGCTGCAGTCAACTGTATTGATAGGAGAAAAAAAAAAAGATGATGTCTGGAAAGTTTCTCCTATCACACTCATTAGAGAGCATTTTTAATTACATTTACATTCTCAGATACTATTTTGTATGCACAGTGAACAATGTAGAGAAAAATTTTTAAATGAATATGACTTCCTACAAACTACTGGGAGAAAAGTGAAATAATAATATTAGCAAGAAGGCCCCCAAGAAGATGAAGCACCCTGACACACCCCAAACTCAGGAATTCACATTTGACCTAAATGATATCACTGAAATGTCATGCATCATTCACTATTTAGAGATTTTATTTATTTAATGGACTTCTGTGGCATACAAAAAGAGCCCCAAGTTCTCGAGAGACTTGGAACACAAAAACAGGGATCTGAAGGATAGACAAGAATATTCTGACCATGTTCTCCTTTGCATGATAATTTGTCTCTTGTTTAAAGATCTCTGTTATGCTATTCTGAAATTCAGGGTCACTCTCTCATAGAAGTGAGACATAGAGCTCTGATGGGGACAGTGAATAATTTTAGCCTAGTTGTACACAGCTGCATCTACTTGCATGGGTAATTGCTTTTGCCCAAATCACCAGCATAATTGTGGCTCTACAGACATAGATTTAAAAGCCACTGAAGTGTCAAATTATATTACAACAATAGAGCCAATTCTCCAGAAATATTCATGTTTTAATTTTAATCAATCTCCAAGAATGTGTTGAACCCTTGCTATAGGGCAAAAAATGTCAGAGTGTTATGATATGTTGGTGTCTGGCATGACAAACAGTGGAAGGATGCTAACTGCATTTACAACTAGATTCTGAGTTTCCATGATGAACAGAATCTATTAGTTATTCTAGCACCAGCACCTAAACCAGCTATTGGCATAAAGTAAAATCAATAACTTTTTACATATATGAATACAATTTCCAATTTCCATAATTGAAATTAGAAATCTAAGATTTGAAGATAGAAGAGCCAGCTAAGGGCCTTCTGAAAAATGGCTGGTGGTAGTGTCCAAAGCAAGGTGGTTTCAACAACAAAAACAGATTTATCTGCTACCTCTGACATATGTTTGGCCCATTGATCCCTGACCTATCAGATCCCATTGTTGTATCAGGTGATATGAGAAATACAAGAGAGGAAGAACCTTAATCCCTGCTTTAGAAAATTCCAATCTAATTAGACAAGATTTCTGAGAAGAATAATAAGAGTAATATACAATCAAAAATGCTAAATCAATTATGTGATAAAAACAGAGCAATGAAGTATAGGATGCAGAGTACAAAGACATGTTCAAGTTCTTGAGACTGCCACATGTGTACTGCATGCTCTTAGTCAAATCACTGAATCTCTAACATGAGATACAAATCATGAGTTTTTATTAATTACTGACTGCATACAGACAAACAGAAGAAAGGATGATCTGTTTTCCTACAAAAAGTCCGGAAGTAAGCAATTGCTGAGTTGGTTTGGTAGTTTAAGGGTGCCATGATCATGGTCATTAGGTTCTTCTTGCTCTTCCCTTTAGTCCTAAGAAATCTTAAGAGCTGTGGGACGTACTGATGCACACCTATAATCCCAGAGATTTGGGAGGCTGAGGCAGAAAGACCAAAATTTTGAGCCCAGCCTCAGTAACTTAGCGAGGTCCTAAGCAACTTAGTAAGACCCTTTCTCAAATTAAAAAAAAAAGGGGGGGGGCTGGAGAAGTGACTCAGTGGTAAAGCATCCCTGGGTTAAAGCCCCAGTACCAAAAAAAAAAGAAAAAAGAAAAAGAAATCTTAAGAACTCTAACCATTATGTCTATGTTATAAGGAAAAAGGGCCAGGAGTGGAAATACCAGGAGATGAAGCCAAGGCTTTGTTGGAAGAGGGAAGAGGCAAAATTTTCCAGATCCAATAAGACTTCCACTTTTATCTCTTCATCTAGAGTTGTGTTACAAGCTGCCTCTGGTAGCAAGGAAAGTTAGAAACTGTAGGTTTTTTAAGCTGGATACATTTCCAGCCCACTCAAAATTGGGGTTATGTTACTAAAGAGGGGAGTGGAAATGAATAGGCAACTTGCAGTGTCTTTGTCAGTATTCTTTACAGAGTTAGTATTAAGGATTACAGGTTTGAAAATGTTTTGCTAACTATAAAGTTAACAAAGTTGGGTTTTGCCGAGAATACTTAATGTTATACTGTTTTCATGTATGTACACTATCATGGAAAAAAAATTTTAGACAAAACATGTATTTTAATTTTTCTAATATAAACATATTACCTAATATGTAAGTATCTCAAGTCATGCACATACACATACATATTTGAGGCAAATGAAAGGGGTGAATTTCTTTTCCCATGTATTTTAGATAATGTAAATTAAAAATATATTTGAGTTATTATCTAAAATATTAAAGCCAAGTATTAACATTTTTATTTATTTTTGCTTTATTTCTTTATTTAATTACATAATGCACCTTTCTTGACTCACTTTTGTCTAAAAATGGGTATCTATGCCCTTACACCTCATTTACATGTGATAAAATTAAACTGCAATTATGCAGTCTCTGAATTAAAATGCCTTGAAGCACTATGCTCTTCTTTGGAAAATAAATAAAAGAAGAGCAACTATAAAAATCACAAGCACAAAATTTGCAAAAACAATTTATCTTCAATATCCAAGAACATTTAATAGACTTGTATTTTTTCTTTCAAGAAGTCTATGTATTTTTTCCTATGCCAGAAAATGGATTGGAAAAGGATGATTTTTTAAAAAATAAAAAAAGTCAATTCAGGAAAGAAGAAACTAGGAAAAAATATTCTGTCTCCGTGACAATATAATTACAGTGCACTATGAAGAAGCAGTTGCCACAGTAATCTGATTTTTATTGAATATCAGAGCATATATGGACATTAAAATGCAATTTGAACATGTGTGGGTTAGAATAGTCAGTGATATTATGAAGATGGTTGTTTGGAAAACATCTGAAAACACCTGACCTACACCCACACCTGACCGTGACCTACAAATGCTCTGTTGTAGAGCTTTTGTTGTTAGGCTCCTCTGAGTCTTGCCAGTTCATTCCCATCTCAGGGCTCCTGCTCTTGCTGTCCCCTTCTCAGCTTTCTACATGGCTGTCTCCTTCTTTTGTTATTCTGGTGCTGGCTGGGAAGTCACCTCCTTAACAGAGAACTTCTCTGACCATCCTGACAAAAGTAAACTGACCTCCTCCAGCCCTTCCCACCCTGAATTAAGCACTCACCATTCCCCACTTTATGTATTTCTTCATAGCATTTACCATGTCCTACATCCAACCTATTTGATTGAGTTTATTTCTCCTGTTCCTTCCTGCTAGTTCTCAAAAATTTCAAACAAAGCAGGGTTAGTGTCTGCCTTCTATTTCCAATGCTTAGAATGGGATTCATCACAAAGTGAGTGTTCCATAAATAGTTGCTGAGTGAAGGAATGAAGTGTGTGTGTGTGTGTGTGTGTGTGTGTGTGAGATATCTCATTCATAGGTGGCTCTGATGATCCTATAAGTTAAACTCATGTTTCCTATAAATTTTTCTAAACAAAAAAAAATTCAATATATTTATGGTTTATACCAAATAAATGCTATAAACCACAAGAATACTTAGTATAATCTAAAGAGACAGAGATGGACAAATAGTAGATCTTGATATTTGGTCATTGAATTGCATTCATCAAATTTTATTTCCATTTAGTTTTTAAATATGACAAAGTAACATGAAAATATTTGCAAAGGACTAAATTGCTGCATATAGGTGCCCATAATGGGTAGTGTCTCAAATCATCACTTTAATTCTTCCTCATATAACATTTCATTAAAGCATATTCTATTTGTATTAGTCCATGGAGGAAAGGATTCTAAATACCTTGAGAAAAACAGGTTAAGAGCTAAGCAAGATCTTCTCCTGGTGAGTTCCTCATAATTTATTAGCATATAAGAAGATATTTTTCCAGATGCTGTCAATTCTCCATGAAAAGAGTATAAAGTGGATCTTTTCAGACCCACAAGCTTAAATCCCATGGACCAAAGACTCCAACTGCTATGTCTCCTTAAATCTGCATTATGCATTTTAGCCAGGTCTCTGTTCTGTTCTAACTCAGTTCCTTCCTACACAGCCCAGTTACTAAGACAGAGTTGTGAAAATGTAACCAGCCTTATTTCGTACAAGTTTCCATTTTTTTTTCTTTTTTTTTTTTTTAATTTTTTATTGTTGGTTGTTCAAAACATTACAAATTTCTTGACATATCATATTCCACATTTTGATTCAAGTGGGTTATGAACTCCCACCTTCACCCCATACACAGATTGCAGAATCACATCAGTTACACATCCATTGATTTACATATTGCCATACTAGTGTCTGTTGTGCTCCGCTGCCTTTCCCATCCTCCACCCTCCACCCTCCCCACCTCTCCCCTCCCCTCCCCTCCTCTCTCTCTACCCCCTCCACTGTATAACCCTGAGGGTCTCCTTCCATTTCCATGCAATTTCCCTTCTCTCTCCCTTTCCCTCCCACCTCTCATCCCTGTTAAATGTTAATCTTCTTCTCCTGCTCTTCGTCCCTACTCTGATCTTAGTTACTCTCCTTATATCAAAGAAGACATTTGGCATTTGTTTTTTAGGGATTGGCTAGCTTCACTTAGCATAATCTGCTCTAATGCCATCCATTTCCCTGTAAATTCTATGATTTTGTCATTTTTTAATGCAGAGTAATACTCCATTGTGTATAAATGCCACATTTTTTTTATCCATTCGTCTATTGAAGGGCATCTAGGTTGGTTCCACAGTCTTGCTATTGTGAATTGTGCTGCTATGAACATCGATGTAGCAGTGTCCCTGTAGCATGCTCTTTTTAGGTCTTTAGGAAATAGACCAAGTTTCCATTTTTAAAGTAAACGTCTATTTCCTCCCTACCTTTAGTCTCCAAGACAGAATAAAGGTGAGATATACAGTTAAAAGCAAAACAGAATGTTAATCTCCTATCTTGTCTCCATCATTTAAACAAGGCTTAGTGTAATAATTTAATGCATGTATGTAATGCGTAATAATCAAATCAGGTGATTAGTGTTTCCATGCCCTATGATAACTTAATTCTTAATTCAATACAGAGTTCTTTAACACACACACGCACACACACACACACACACATTAAATTTAGGCTGTCAACAGACGTATTATAGGGGAAACATAATTTCTTGCAGTCCCATGGTATAACTTGACATGGCACTGAAGAACTCTTCTGTTTCTGTAAATGTGTTAGATGTGACTAAAAAACATTTTTAAAATGCTGAAGTTGTTTCCACAAAGTATTGCCTCATGCAGTGCTATAGTCAATCACTTGCCAAAAGGTGGATGCAGGGGAGAATAAAACAAAAACAAATAACTAACCAAAGTACTTTAATAATTCTGAAGAAACTAACATTCAATGTAATGGCCATTAATAAAAATATTCATGCTATCATTACCAGCAGAACTGCCACCATAAACAGAGCAGACTATGGTAAATTACTGAGCATCATAAAATCCTTAAGTGTCTTGTAGCATGCACTTCCCCCATTTAGGAATTATAACTCAGGAAGAAATATTCTAAAAGGAATAGTCTGCTCCTTTGAGTGTCAGAACACCAAGTAGTTGTAATGGAAAGCCACAATAAATACTTTTATGGCAGAATCTAAATAATACACTTGTATTTTCCAACAAGTCCCAGATTTTGAACTAGCTCAATGCAATAAAATAGAATATTGGAGGAGATTGTGTTTGATGTCCCTAAACTCCCATTCTATGACTGTTTCTGCACTCTGTGAGTGTCCTGCCACTGATGCTCATGTCTTTAAGCCTCTCCTTTCACCTCTCTATCCTTACCCGAGTCACTGAGCTCAAGAAATAAGAAATGAACATTGTGTGCCAGGTGCCTTTCAGTCTTTTGGTTTTAGAGAGCTCAGATAGTTAAAGTAGTGAAATCTGAAATCCATTTTTACAAATATATTGGAAACCCAACCATCCAACTCTCCTTTCCCTTACTAGAGATGTTGTTGTTGGCTTTTTTTTCTCCCCCTAAAACCTCTCTGATCCCCAAAGATGATTAAGTTAAAAAATCAGGAGACTGAGGCAAGAGAATCACAAGTTCAAGGAGAGCCTGGGCAACTTAATGAGACCCTGTCTCAAAATAAAAATTAAAAGGGCAGGGGATGTAGATCTGCGATAAAGCACTCCTAGGTTTGATGCCCAGTACCGAAAAAAAAAATGTGTCTATAAACAGCTAATAGAAGAGATTTCTATTAAGGTCCAATGTTACCTGCACTCCCACAAAAAAGGGAAGCTTTCCAGAATTCTCCAGGTCTATATTCCCTCACCCTGTTGAACTCCTAGAGCATTTAGTTCATAATTTTATGAAAGTCTTAGGCCAGATACATTGCAATTACTTGTTTTCTCCCAACAATCTGTGGCATCTTTGTATTCATCATTATATCCTTAGGCCTTAGCATGTTGCTGGAGTCACATTAAGAATAATAAATATTGCTAAACACAAAGGAGTTAAAAAATGTTATTTTTTTACAGGCTAAACAGGGGCTCCAAGTCATGCAAAAGAGATGAGGCACACATATAAATTTAATATATGAAGAAAGAAATGTGTCATAAGAAAAAGATACAGACCCCTACTGCCAATTTCCAACTTCCTCAGTATGATTAGCTGTGAGTATTCAGGAGTGGACACTCAGGCCTGCCTCCTACAGCTCTGGCCCTGACTAATTCCTGTGTCCCTTACTCACCTGTGAGAGGAGTCTAACACTAGTCTTGTTTCTTGGGAGTTAAGGGCAATTGTAAATTTAAAAAGCTAAATTCTTCTTGTTGAAAATAAGGGAAGAGACATTCCCTACCAATAATCCCTTTCTAAGAATATTTATAGGGGAAAACTTGTAATTAAAAGTACTTTTTCTGAGGGCTGGGGCTGTAGCTCAGGGGTAAAGTGCCTGCTTTACATATGTGAGACACTGGGTTGGATCCTTGGCACCGCATAAAAATAAATTTAAAAATATATTGTGTCCATCTACAACTGAAAAAAATACTTTTTTTAAAAAGTAATTTTTCTGTCTCTTCAAAATGCACATAAATCCTTTTATTAAAGCAATATAACCCCCTTGCCAGGTTTAAGAACAGAAATGTCTTTCTCAAGGACCTGAAATTCATCTCTTGGAAGTGTAAACTTCAAGATAGAACCACTATCTCCCAGTTTCTGCAGGAGGGTGGGAGCCTAACATGGGGAGGCATCTCATTCTAACTTATAAAACTAGATAATGTCACAAAGATATAAGTTAATCTTTCATTTAGATAAAGACAATTAACTAACCTGGGTGGTCACTGCCGTCACACTTCGGATGAACGGTGTGTAACAAATGATGCTGTCGAGTTCTCTAGCACTTGTTCATCCTGAAAGCATTGTATGTAATGAGTTGTACTTGCTTCGCCATATACAAGGATTTCTTTGGATTTTGCAATCTCTTGGCAGGTTGCCTGTGATGCACATCACTTTCCTTTTTATTGTTTATTCAATAATAAAACTGTTTTCTTTTTCTGCCTTTGATGGAGAAGTTTCCTCAGCTGGAAGGAGATTTATTTTTAATTACATTTCTCCCACACTGTCCTAGGTGAACCTTAGGCACAGAAATGCGGTCCACTACAGCCTTTCTCTGGCCCCCAAATAAATTTGCCTTGTTTGTTTCATTGACATTTCTTTTGATTTCTGACATCACAGAATAATGAAATCTTATCATTTGAAAGGAATTTATATCAAAAAAGGTCAATTCAGAGAATTCTGTATCTACTATATAAGTATATCTATGTGGCATTCCACCCGAATTTAAAATGTTCAACTTCTTCTTGATAACTTCTAAAGTTCATGGAGTAAATGCTACCATTTGAGGTCTAAAGGTTGGGAAAGACTTCTTCAAAGGCAGCAATGAAGATGACTTCGCAAGTAGAAGATGGACTTCTCTGTAGATGCTGGGAAATGGCAAGCACTCAATTATATTCAAATGTCGCATGTGCATAGGACCTTGGACACAGCCAGTAATGAAAGTTCAGGCAATAGCGCAGAGATCTGGCTACCAATATACTGCATCACCCTGAAGGGAGTAACATATGACTTAACAAAGATCTTTCCTGAAAAATATGAAGGATACATCCAAGGCTGCACTTACTTTACAATTCTCTAGAAAGAAGCATCAGTTCCAAACAAAATCTCCCAAAACTGAAGAAAAAAAAAAAAAAAAAAACCACACACACACACAAATCACAATTTTTTCTTAAGAGCTGGGCTTTTTCCCTAACCACAATTGTCTGTTTTACCTTCGTAACTGGTAATAGCAACTTGAGGTGCTGTTACTAAGATGGCATGGTTGTTTAAGAGAACCATTTCTTTGTTCTCAGCAACAAATGCTCTCGCTGTTCTTGTGCTATCTCCCACAGTGGCTAAGACAAGCGGTTTTAGTCTTTCTTTGACCTTCCTTCTCATTTTCAGAGAGGCATCTTACCTATTTAAAGATGATTTGTTGAAACCAAATGAGCAGTCACGGAAATGCAAGAGCCCACAGAATGTCCTCTTTCATTTGTAAAAATCTACATTCTCAGACAGATGCTTTTAGAAAGAGGTTGTTATTTAAATATGGCAAATACACCAGTTTTTCTTCAAAGTAATGTAAATCTCCCACTGGGTCATCATAACTGCAATAGATCTTCAAAAAGCCGGACAATGTGAAAAAGGGCCAACAGCAATAACCCATTTGTATTAACATGTCATATTTCTTTTGATGGGTACATTAAAAAACACAAAGATGGAGGGAACGAGAAGAAGTAGGGGGGAAAAAGTTGCATTTTAACTCTTTGCCAGGACTTCATTAAATGGATTTTCACTTCAACAGATACTTCTATAATCATAGCTGAGATCTAATTTATTTTTGGAAAACAGAGAAAATGAAAATGTTATGAACAATCTTATTGCATGCAATCAAAGAGAGTGAAACAAGAAATCTAGTATTTTATTTGTTTTCACAAGTACAATTCAAAGAACATCTGTGCTTATACCACGGATCCTTCTGTCTAGGGCTGTCTCTTAGAAGTTTTAGTAAAAGCTGAGTCCATTGATCTGTGATTTGGTAAACTTGAGGTTTTTGAAGGGCAGCCAAAGTTTCACTTAGTTTCTAAACCTCTCTCTCTCTCTCTCTCTCTCTCTCTCTCTCTCAACATCTATCTTGTTCCTTGAAAACTTAAGACACATTTTTGTACTCAGGACATCTTTGCACTGCCAACAAATATCATGTAGCCTCACAGAGACATTAAGGAATTTTTTCTGGTTTTTGTTCTTTTGTAGGTTTTTGTGGTAGTGCTAAGGATCAAATCCAGGGGCTATGGCATGCTAGACAAGTGTTCCACACATCCGTAGTCTGAGACACAGAGGTTTGTTTTAAAGAAATATTTAGATTTTTAATGAACATATGTGTCTTTAGTAGAAGAAATAGACCTAAAATACAAGTGCTACTTGAGTTAAAAATGCAACATTTTTTCCCTTACTTCTTCCTGTTCCCTCCATCTTTGTGTTTTTAATGTACCCGTCCAAAAAAAAAATATATGACATGTTAATACAAATGGGTTATTGCTGTTGGCCCTCTTTCACATTGTCTAACTTTTTGAAGATCTATTGCAGTTATGATGACCCAGTGGGAGATTTACATTCCTTTGAAAAAAAAACTGGTGTATTTGCCATATTTAAAGTTTTAAAGTTTTAAATCTAATCAGGGTTCAGGCCTTGATATTAACACATACAAAATTCACTCAAGATTTGACTATTATTTTTTAGAAATCCACTCACGAATTAATTGAAGTGGAAAGTCAGACATAATCTCATATAATTCAGAGTAGTTTCCAATTATTAGTACTTCTGGGATATTCCAGAATAAATCATGAAATTTTAGATGGAAACGACATGAAAGATGCCATAAGTGGAAGAACAGGTATAAAGTCATAGGTGGACCTGGCACAAAGGGCTCAACAGAAACTTGGAGGCTAGACAATGTGAAAAAGGTCATTTTACACCCACTTCTGTTCCAAAGGTCCTGCTATAGATGAGGCTCAGAGACGTGGAATGATTTGCCCAGGATTTTCAAAGCTACTGAATGGCAGAATTGAAACTGGAATTCGGGACCTATCATTAACCTGATATTGTATCCCCAGTATCTTGGGGGAAATAATTTTTTCAATTATAATGAATTATTTTGTCATGTAAAATATTCTTGTAGACCTCCCTCAAGGAGAAAGCCTTCTGGGTTTTACTCTGATTAACGTGTAATTTCACAATTTTTTTCTCAGTCCTCTCTTTCTTTTAACCTCTCTTTTACGTTTAAAACCTTTGTCTACATTATTCTTTAGCCACAGTAACACTAGGCTGAGCCCACCCCTGCCTCTGTACTTCTTCCTTATTTACTTTCTCCTCCCATCCTCAAGTACTCAGAGCATAGAATTTTCCAAAGCTCAACCCTTGAGTCTCTGTACTTTGTCCTTCAGAGATTACATACATTCCCAAGAAATGTCAGCATACAGGTAACTTCAAAACATTTACCTTCAGCCTAATCTTTCTTGAAATCCAGCAAAGAATTTCTCTTTTCCTATTGGATGTTACCACATGATCTCAACATTACCATTCTGGAATCACTATCATCATGTTTCCCTCAAAGGTCACTCAAAATGCTTACTTTCAAAATTTAACAGGGTCATAATTCTCCCAGTTGAATTCTCCCAATTGAAACTGCAGAGCCATTTCTGAGTCTCCTCATCCCTCATAAGAAATCCACTCAGATTCTATTCTCTTCTCTTTTCCTTCTTTTCTTTCCTTTCCCACCAACGTGGCATTAGTTTCATACTTCACCAGCAAGATTAGAATTACTCTAAGGGCTCATTTTCTGGTGGTTCTGCTTTAACTCTCACCATCTGAGAAACCCCCTGAGTAAGCGCCCTAGTCAGGGACCCAGGGTTTAACATTTTGCCAGATGGGCTAATTGTTGTGTTTATTTTTTAACTGGTGGTTGCTTAAGCTTAATATAGTTTCTCTCTCCCTCCCCCTTCTCATTTATTAACAAAAGTGTCCCAGATTCTGACTTCTCAGGCTATTTAGAAGGACTGGTATCACGAACATTCCCCCTGGGAAGTCTACTGCCTAGATCCCTCTTCAAAGAAACACACCTACAAGAGGGGTTCTTTGATTTTTCTCATTGTTTACTCACATGTATCTCTCATTCTTTAATGACCATCATCTCTAATGTAAATTAAAACTATATCAAAACACTAGTTTTTACCCATAAGACTGGAATAAATTCAAAGTTTTAACCACTTATTCTTTTGTCAATTTGGTAAATTCTAAGGAGGAAAGTCTGGCAAAATTACTGTGCTTTTAGACTTTGATCCAACAATAGCACTTCCAGGACTCCATCATAAAGTAACCCTGGCAAAAATTAAAATGTTGATTTTTAAAATACTATTTAATAATAGTAAAGGAATGAAAATAACTTATAAATGGTTTAAAATAAATCTCTGTTTCCCTACCTTAAACTTTGTTTCTTTTCCTTTTCTTTTTTCCCCTCTCATCTCTATTTCCCTTTCCCCTTCATTTGCTACCTTTGTCTCCCCTGAAACTTGACTAAATGTAGGGATAGCAAAAATAGTTACTTGAAGAACTATTTAAACAATTACTAAGAGGGGACTATACCAATAATCCCAAACAAGAAGTGAAAAATCAAAACAACCTCCAGCCATTCCAAACTCAATGTCTACACTGCTAGAAACCAAGCCAGATGGGCCATACCACAAGGACGCATACCCCTGTCTCTTTGCTGCACCATAAAATTCCAATCCCATAGCTGAGGGAACTGCCTGGTCTTCACATACTTTCCAATGCACATCAGCAAAACTAAACATTTACTCCTTTTTGAATCATTTCAACGATATTTTTCTTTGACAAACCCAAATATCCATCAATGGGGACTGACTATGTTCACTATGTTGAATTCATAACATGAAGTGCTATGCAGCTGTTAGGAACCTAACAGACTTAGGAACCTATGTCTGCATATACCAAAATGAAATTACCTCCAGAAACACTAAATGAACAAAAAGATGAACACTAAATGAACAAACACTAAGTGAACAATACAGAAAAAAATATATGATGTAACCTATCATTTATCTAAGGGATGCTGATATAAATATGCATATGTAC
Source organism: Marmota marmota marmota (assembly GCF_001458135.2). Lineage (NCBI taxonomy): Eukaryota > Metazoa > Chordata > Mammalia > Rodentia > Sciuridae > Marmota > Marmota marmota. The sequence continues at coordinate 44,362,063 of NW_025999853.1, read as the reverse complement.
AGGTTAAATTAAATCATATATTTTAATAATATATAAATCAAAAATTTTTAAGTTAGTTATAGGAAGGTGAAGAGGACAGGGATAGAAGCTAAACTTCTATGAATATGCCTTATTTTTTAATATAATTTTTTACATAATAAAAAAATTCTGAAAACAATATGAAACCAATGAGTCTATATCAACTGGCACTAGGAATAGAACTAGAAAGAATCTATTAATTACTGTTACATGCTTTCAGTAAGCATATCCGTGGTGATAGGTTGACAATTTCAAACTGAGATGGTGGTGAGTACACTATGGGATTAAACAAATGAGCAATTATACCATTGTCACTGATGACCAGGACTTCCAGCACGGGAAACTATATGAAGACATAAAATCAAATAAATCAAGTTAAAACTCTTTAGTCCTAAACTTGAATTGGAGGTGTTATTATAAATTTATAATAAAATTTATCTTTAAATATTTATATGTTCTATCACTGTATACTGGAAAGGCTTTGAAACAACATTCAACCTAAAAGCAATGGGCATCCCTAGATCCCAGATGGTAGTTCTAAATGCCATTTCCTACTAAAAACAGCCAAGTAGGGATGGGAAAATAGTGTATTATATATTTGGGGTAGGAACAGTATAAAATATACTTGTCCATTGTTCAAAAAGATCAGGACACAACTTGAAAAGACTTACTGACCAACCAAAGATAGGGCTGTTTGATTATCAACATGGTTGATATCTGCAATGGACTGAAAGGCATGAAATATGTTTAAATCCATGTGTTCATAAACTTTTTGAAAACACTCGATAGCAGCCTTTGGAAGATACTAAAAATGCAACTAATATTATTTGAAAACTTGTAATTTTTTTAAAAATCACACTTTTATCCTTTATTTCTTTCAGTGTACCTCTGGTTAAACAATTAAGCTGAGAAGGAAATTTTTCTCTCCATAAAATTACTGTAGCCAATCATATAACAAATTAGGATAAATAAATAATTTAATTTTAAAAAATATAGAAAAAAAAAGAATTACTATAGCCAAAATTTTTTTTTTTAAAAAAAGGAATCATAGAATCTGTATGTCACCACTTTGTAACCCCTCAAGAATTAACAGACTTATACACTGAGTATCAGTGGCCACTAACATGAAGAACTATAGGCAACTGGATATTATGTAAATATACAAAGCCACCTAAGATATAACGTGTTACCTAAAAAATCTGAATTGAATATGATCGAGTTTCTATCCAAAACAGGGAACAAATAAACAGAATAATAACAGCAAGTATTAGGTCAGGCACGGTGGTGCATGCCTGTAATCCCAGTGATTTGAGAGGCTCAGGTAGGAGGATCACAAATTCAAGCAATCTAGCAAGACCCTGTCTCAAAATAAAATATAAAAAAGTTGGAGATGTGGCTCAATAGTTTGCCCCTGGGTTCAAACTCTGGTACCACCAAAAAAAAAAAAAAAAAACAAGTATTCAATCATCAAAATTCAGACTGTGAGAAATTCTACTAACAAATGACTGAATTTCTTTCCTTCTGCTGATATACTACAAAGAAGAAGAAAAAAGAAACAGAAGAGGAATGTGGATTTAAAAACAATTGATATATATGAACCAATGAACACGTGAGGTTCTTTTGGATCCTTCTTCAAACAAACTACACACACATACACATACACACACAGTCATGTGCCACATAAAAGGTTGTATACAGTAGTGGTCCCATAAAATTGTAATGAAGCTGAATACCACTCCTTGATAATATATATATATCTCAGAAGGAATTAAAGTCAGCATGCCACATAGATACTTGCATACCTATATTTGACACAACACAATTCACAATAGCCAAGTTATGGAATCAGCCCATGTGCCTGCCAATTGATGAATGAATGAAGAAAATATGGTGTATATACACAACGGAATATTATTCCTCCATAAAGAAGGATGAAATCAGGCTGGGGCTGTAGCTCAGTGGTGCTTGCATGAGGCACTGGCTTTGATCCTCAGCATCACATAAAAATAAGAAAATAAAGCCATTCTGTCCATCTACAACTACAAAAAAAATTTTTTTAAAGGATGAAATCACATCATTTTCAGAAAAACTGAGATCATCAAGTTAAGCGAAATAAACCAGACTCAGAGAGACAAGTATTACATGCCTTTTCTCCTATGTTTAATCCAGAATAAAAAAAGAGAACATGAAAGAAGAAGACAGACTACTAGAGGAAAAAAAGGGGGATCAGGGAGAGAGGAGAGAGGAAGTCAGTGGGAGATTAAGGGAAAAAGGAAATGATTAAAGTATATTATTTGCATGTATAAATATGCCACAATAAAACCTGTTACTCTGCATAGTTAATATGCACTAATAAAAATTATGAAGGAACTAAAAAATTCCTATCATCTAATGACATAGCCATCATAACATCATAGTCCAACATTTAACTCACATGTTTGTGGGTTATAGTGTTATTAAAAAAAAAACTACAGCACTGTCAGTCATATAAAAGTATAGCACATACAATTATGTACAGTATATAAAACTTGATAATTATAATAAATTTCTATGATACTGGCTTATGAATTTACCACACTGTACTTTTCATTCTTAGCATATACTTATTCTTATTTTTTAAAATAGTTTACTCTAAAGTGAAGTGGCTGTGGCTGTGTCCGGGCCTGTGCAGCCTCCTGATCAGGCAAACAGAGGCCCCAAGCCCAGTGGAGTCACAGGAGTGGAGCCAGCCATATGCGGTGCTGTGCTGGCCGAATCTGGTATTGGTGGGGACCATTTTCAGCATCCTGCTGGTGACCATAATCCTATGGCATTTTGTGTCTACAAGCCCATTCAGCATTGGTGACAGCCAAGCAAGCAAGTTCTGTGACAAGTTTTGGGAACAGAATAAATTACATTGCACATGGGCCAATGGAGAAGTTGGAATAAGAACTTCCAACTGTTTGGTTCAAACAGTTGGTAAATGCTAAATGGTTTAGATAAAACATCTACTAGTAGTGATTTTTTTTCCTAACATCATAATGCAAATAATTGACTGCTGAGTCTGCTTCTCATGATTTCTTTTTATGTCTGGTTGTACTTGTTAAAAGACCTGAAGCTCCAGGGTTCAGTGGAAAGATGGAGTGCTCACAAGAAAGAAAACATGATAACCCTGTGTCTCTAAGAACCACACTGAAAAGGACTAATTATTAATGCTTGAAATAGTAATAAGAGGAAGGCTTACTATGTAGACGTTCCCTGCATTAGAGTCATCTGGTCATAGCAGATAAAGAATCACACACATTTTTCATTACAGAGTTGACTTAGAATGCCCTGGTTGCAAAGCCATGTCCTCTGTGGGGAAACCTGCAACTGGCTGTACACATAGATGACCCCACCAAAGTCAGGGTGCATCAAGTAAGCCTGTTACCATGTGCACCTTGGAAGGCTCTGGGTTAAACTGGAAATGTTACTAGTTGGCCCATCATAAAAAAGAACTCCATAATGTTCAAACACATGATCTCTTCTGCACAATACTTAAATCTTTCCAGCTCATGGCCTAACACTTATGGTAGCTTTTCAGACTGGGAACCTAAGAGACTCAGCAGGAGCCCTTTCTCAGCCCTGGATAAGGAGGGCCCAACCAAGAAATACATTTCCATGGTGTGGGTTGACGTATATTTATACAAATTTAATCTCAGCTTTGAAAATTCTGCAGTTACTTTGCACTGCCAATGAATTTGATTTTTACCCTATTGAAATGACACATCCATACTTATAGAGTGGCTATTCGTATTTATTTTAAAGATGCTAGATTTAATTTTGTTATAAAATTGAAATGCTTGTGCTCTATTTAGCACAGTACGGAAATTTTTCTTTTTTCTTTTCAACAACCTGCACTTAATGTGAAATAACTGATGGAGGATACTATAACTATTTGACCTAAGGATTTTACTTGTAACCTTATAACACAGAGCCTTTGAAATGTTCATCGTTCTGTGCTTTTGAGAAAACTATCGATTAAAATGAAAGCAAGACCTTAAAAAAATATATATCTGGGCTGGGGATGTGGCTCGAGTGGTAGCGCACTCACCTGGCATACGTGCGGCCCGGGTTCGATCCTCAGCAACACATACAAACAAAGATGTTGTGTCCGCCGAGAACTAAAAAATAAATATTAAAAAATTCTCTCTCTCTCTCTCTCTCTCTCTCTCTCTCTCTCTCACTCTTTAAAAAAAAAATATATATATATCTTACTCCATTATAAAACAGTATGCCATGTTAAACCAGTAACAATCTCTTGATTGCCTAAAGGTGATTGACCTGTGTCGTGTAGGTTTGGGTAAGTACACTCTATGATATTTGTACAATTTTGACATCACCTGATGGCACATTTCTTAGGCTATATGCCATGGTTAAACACACATGACTGTATATATCTGTATTTGTAGTTGTATATGTGTACATGTATATCCATACACTCATGCACACATGCACATGATGATGTTTAGAAATTAATGTTAATTTTTAGTTGTGATTATATTATTGTGGCTAAATATTTTTCAATAATTATATTTTAGAGAAAGACTGAAATAGTTACAAAAGAAATGATAAACAGCTGAACTTTCTAGAAAATAATGTGTGGGTAGAGGAATGGCAGAGGTATAAATGAAATGAGCTCAACATTAGCTAGTTTTTGTAAAGGCTGTGGAGCTTTGACCACTATCATTCAGCTACTAATTAATAAAGTTAGAACTTCAGTCCTAGTTGTGTGGTTCCAAATTCTATACTCTCTTCAATACATCTGCAGAGACACCTGGCACACAACCATTTCTATATTGCTGAGTGAGTACTTGTGATACTTGGCTTTCCAAGGTTTTCTGTGTCTTGAATAAGCATGAGTAAGAATTTTGTAAGTGCATATTGATTATAATAATGAATGAAGCCACTTATGGAAGGTGATACATAAGACTGAGAAAAATAGCACAGTAGTTGTTTTTAAGTAAATAATAGTTTTGTTTTGTTTTGTTTCCAGTAGTGGGGAACCCAGGACCTCACACATTCTAGCCAAGCATGCTACCATTGAGCTACATTATTTTTTTTATTTTGAGACAGAGTCTAACTATGTTCCCCAGGATGGCCTTGAATTTGTGATCCTCCTGACTCACCTTCCCAAGTCACTGGGATTATAGGTGTACACCACCATGCCCTGTTAAATAACAGATTTTTTAATAAATTATTTTGTTTAGCATATTCTATTCAGAACTGATAATGCCTGTATACTAGAAATAAGCATGAAGTATATAATAGAAAGTTTATAATATAAGTGCACATCTAAAAAGTTAAATAAGATTCTAAGACCCTTCACATATTATATGTATTTCCACATTCTTTCAAAGTACCATAACTTTCCTCGTATTTATCTTGTTGTCTCAGTGATTTATGGAAACCAGAAGAGAAAATTGCAGTCCTAACAACCCTGGGCAAGACTTGATAGTACCCCTGAGGGCTAACATAATTGAAATCCTTTTTATAAATGCAGAACAAAGTAAAGTATATGTTAGAGTCCTGTGTTATCACTATAATAATAATAAGTAAAAATATTTTATGTCAGTCAAATCTGATATTAAATCATTACCATCACATTGGGTGAGCAGTTTAGACAATTTCTGAGGGAAGAAATCTCCCAGCCATACAGCTGGTATCGAGATGCAACTTCTTCTGAAATGTTGCTAATATTTGAAAGAAATACTAGTTTTGAAACTTTTCCAACTTCAACATCAAGCAGCCAGCATTCTAAGACAGATCACTCTGCTATTATGTTCTTCCATTTTCATGTTTGCTTATCTATTCTATCAGTTACATATGTGTTTATTGCTTTTCTGTGGAATTTACTAAGAACTACTTAGATCTATAAAGTCCAACTACAATATGGATTTATCAGATAACAGACCATCTTGACTATTCACCTCTTACCATAACTCCAAACAAGAACATTCTGTACCCACAATTTTTAAAACTACATTTAGTTTTAAATGTGGTGACATTTCTTGGTTGACCCATATTTTTAATTGATTTAAAAAAAATAATAAATGACAGTGGGATGCATTACAATTCTTATTACACATATATAGCACAACTTTTCATATCTCTGGTTGTATATAAAATATGTTGACACAATTCGTGTCTTCATACATGTACTTTGGATAATGATGTCCATCACATGTGGTGACATTTCTTGATTGACCCATATTTTAAAACCAATAAATGATTTTCTCTCCAGCATCATGATATTATCCATGTTGTTATGATTCATCACATTTAATGTGTTACATGGGCTCTCTAATTGTCTAATTTTATCATTGCCATTATTATTTTAGTATAATCATTGTTATCAATCATTACCTCTCTACCAATAGGCAACTTTTAGATATGATTTATTATATTTGAAAAGAAAAAGGGAGAACATAAGCAAACTCATCTTCCATGCACCATTTTTGAGCTCTGCTGGGCTAAAATTTTACATTACAGAACAATTCCAGATTCTGAAACACAGGCCTGTACTTGTACACGACAGCTGTGACTAGAACAAAATTGGAGCAGTAACAAAAAATTTCTGTTAAGTGACATTCCCTTTGACAATTGCTACAATCTGAATATATTCCTCAAAACTCATACTTTGGAAACTTAGCCCCTAGGTAATGATTTTAGAATGGAGAACTTTGGAATGCAATAGATCATGAGGTCAGAGCATTCTTGAAAGGGATTAGTTCCCTTATAAGAGAGGCCAGAGGGAGTTTATTTGCCTTTCCCACCAATGAGGCTACATACTACCTATGCCTGAAATGATGAGAAGGCACTATGAAGAAAGAGCCCTCGCTCCAGAACTGTGAGCAATAAATTTCCATTGTTGGTAAAATACCCAGTTTATGGTATTTCATTACAGCAGCCCAAATGGGTTAAGAAAACAATGAGTTGTTCAGATAAGGTATTCCTCCTCAACAAATGAAATTTTTATAGGATACTTTAAAAACTTCTTTTTTCTATCCTTTTTGATGCATTGCATTCAGATAATACAGAGATCATGCAATAATAAATACATAACTCTATTACAATGCTAAGAAACTGGCTATAGGCCCACTTTTCTCTCTCTCTCTCTCTCTCTCTCTCTCTCTCTCTCTATCAGGGATCAAACAGGGTTTCCCAGCCACTGAGTCACATTCCCATACCTTTTTTATATTTTATTTTGACATAGGGTCTCGCTGAGTTGCTAAGACTGGCCTCAAACTTGTGATCCTCCTTCCTCAGCCTCCCAAGTCACTGTGATTATAGGCTGGTGCCACCATGCCCAGCCACATCTATCATTTTTAAAAATTCATGGAGTATTATGAAGATGTTCAGAATGTAACTGTATTGTACACACACACACACACATATATATGTATATATACATATAAAATGTGTTATCACTATAATAATAATAAGTAAAAATATTTTATGTCAGTCAAATCTGATATTAAATCATTACCATCAGTCACATTGGGTGAGCAGTTTAGACAATCTCTGAGGGAAGAAATCTCCCAGCCATACAGCTGGTATTAAGATACAACTTCTTCTGAAATGTTTCTAAGGTTTGAAAGAAATACTAGTTATATATATATATATATATATATATACACATACATATATTTGTGTGTGCTTGTGCAGTGTTGGGGATCAAACCCAGGGTCTCAGGAACATGAGGCAAGTGTTATACCATTGAGCTACATCCTCCGAATACATGTTTCACTTAAATGTAATGGGAACCTTTTAAAACAAATTATCACAGAACTTCATTGTCAAAAGCAAAACAATATAGATCATGCAGTGAAACCATTCTTTAAAAAATGAAAATATTTCAGACAAATTTAATATTCTTTGACAAAATTACAGGTTTAGACAACAGAAAACAAATGATGCTTTCCTCCTTCCTTCTCTATTTCCCTCTCTTCCTTCCTTTCTTTCTTCTTTTATCCTCAATAAACATTTACTAAGAGACAACAATGAGCCGGGAAATATGCAAAGAGTAGTATCTTCCTCATGTACCATGTGATTTAAGGATTAAGGCAATAAAATAAGCAATTTTATTATAATAAGGTAGACGTCCTAATAGATGTCATTTAAAGTTGTACCTGTGTCCAAAATAGGGCCCCAATAGTTCTATCTAGATAAAATTCTCTCTCACTGTTACTTGAATTATATAGTCTTTAACATGCCAAAAAGAATTTCAAAAATCATGTAACTGAAACAATTCAGTAGGAGAAATGAAATGTCACAGGTATTGGATTTGTGAGCCAGAGCAATTTAAAATGTTTTTCCACAGTAATCATGTTAGGTTAAACAAGATGTTTGGTAACACCATAGCTAATTATGTCAAAAGCTCTTTGAAGGTAGGTAGGGACTTACTTCTGACTGGCTAATGGGCATAATACTCAGTATAAACATAAACAAGGTTGAAAACAGGATTAGAATGCCAAGTGACCTCTGTAAATTAAAAATATCAACAGAAAATAACTGAAGACTATATCAAGCCTTTGCCTTTAAATTCAAACCACCAGGGTTCAAATTCTAACTGCCACCTCATAAGCTTTGTGGCCTTCAGCTGTGTACCTAATCTCTTTAACTTTAAACTAGTCATAAAATGAGGACATTTATACTGATCCTTTGGGCCCTGGGTCACTGTCTAGTATATATGAGGGTTCCTAATTCAGGGTATATCCCAATGTACAGAATTCAATAAACGTTAATCTCATGTCCTTCCTATATACCTTGGGGAAAAAGGAGCTTTCAAAAAGCTGTAAAAAAATTAAATTTTAAAAAACAATTAAAAGATCTTATCAATTTCTCTTTAAGATATTCTAAACAACGTGTACATAAGAGCTAATTTTACAACTTTTCCCATCACATTGTTTCATCTTCCTGAAAGCAAAACAAAATAAAATGGCCACAGTATAAACTTCAACCATCCATCTCTTTAACAATTATTAAATATCTACTAATATACATACCTATCACCATGCTCCAGACCAGGGTCTTCAAAGCCTATGCCTGAGTTTCTGATCTACATGACCTAGAGGATGATAAGTTTCAACGACATCCAGTAATGAAATATCACCACTTCATTTAAAAACTCATGGGTTTTAGACAAATTTAAATGTTATTTACTGATAAAGGAAAAGAGAGGAATAACAATTTTCAGGGAGGAGGGAATGAGTTTAATCAGAGATGTGTCAAGTTTGAGATTCCTTTGAGACATCCAGATGAACACATAGTAGATGCTCTATAAACAATGACTAAATGAATAAATATATTGATAGGCAGGGTTTTAAACTCCAAAATGAATTATTGAATGAAATTTTATCATTCCCTTCTCTATGGATTTTTTTCCCTTAATTGGATCAATGCAGATATAACTTCTAAGTCAGTATAAGAAGCAAGATAGATTAGGTGCCTCTCAAACTCCCTTCCAGAACTCTGATTCTATAAAAAGCTGGCAAAGAATACATGGAGTAGAAACAGCCCATTGGGAAACCATGTTTGCAGCTAACTTTATGTCCTTCAATAAGTCTGGCTACTTTTCTGGGCCTTGGAATCTGATTTATAAAGTAAGGATTTTGAATTTTATATACTCCCAGGTCTTTTCCTGACTTAAAAACTATAAGATTATTTTAAAAATCACATCTATATATTATAATGAAATTTATAAAGAAAAATATTTGAAGTGTCTATTTAATGTTGTTCTGTTTAAATTGTTTCTTTAAACTTCATATTTTTCTCCTTCTCTGAAGTTATATGTATCTCAAATAAGCTCCTTTTATACCATATTTTCACTTCTCTGTATCCCCAGTCATTTAAAATGAAACTGCCCTATCATCTTCAACAAAGTGGCTCTTCAAATGAAATTACACTCTTGTATGATATGACTCTGAATCTTATCTTTCACAAGGAAGAGGGCCTTTCTCTTAGCCCCAGCTGTAAAGTTTTGTTGCTATTTATAATTTTAGATTGTAATCTATAGTAATACATAACTCACTGATAATGAAGACATGTTATCACTAATTCCTATTCCATTCCATGAGCAAGAATTCTAATTCAGACCAAGAAAGTGAATTAAGTACACAAAGAATACATAACTGAAATATTTATTCCAAAATTTTTCAAAGAAACTTGAATGAAAACTCTCATTTTAAAAATAAAGATATTCAATATGTTCCCACTTTTTCCAACAGTCGGCTCCAAAGACAGTCTAAAAAGAAACACAATGTAGCTGTAAAACATTATTCCTCCTTTGATGTTATCATCTTATTAAAAACACCCATAACCTTCAAGAATAGAAACCTATCCATATTACCAGACAATGTCTAATGACTGTATTATCATATTATCAGGAAAACCCCATTTATAGATATATTTTCTGTTTTACTCTGCCATTTGTTACAAATAAAATTAATCTTTAAAAAGATTTACTCACAAAGGGAATTGTCTGAATTCTTTCAATATAATTAATGTTTTCATGAGGCTTTGTCATTAATCAGAAAATTAGAAGATTGTGTTGTTCAATACCCACCAAGCATTTAGCATCTAATAAGTTCTCTTATTGATATTCTTCAAATGCAACCAAGTTCTATAACCAGGGCTGCTGCACAGTCTGTTCCCACCCCACCCCCAAGAAACCCATTTCTTACATGGCAGCAAAGAGCCCAAGCGAGATTTTTAGAAGATAAATGTCTTAGAACATTTCAACCTGAATTTAAATTCCAGAAAAAGACACACTGTCACTCACATTTCCTTTAAGAGTTGGCCTTTTTTTTTTTTAACTCAGAGGAATAAATATTTGAGTTCATAACCTGAGTTCTTCAAATTTTTTAGAATGTTGTTTCTTTATCTCATTACTTAAAAGCTTAAAGCTTTTCTTGGAATAAAATGGAAGAATCCTAGGAAGCCATTATGGGAAATCTGAATCTTATTCAAGAAATGCTGAGGATGTTAGAGTGTAAATTTTAATTACAGGATTCTAAACTTGAAAAACACAAGTCCTGCTCAGGATTTCCAGATATAAGTAATTTGAACCAAGATTAATTCCCTAATCAGCATCCTGTTAAGCAGAATAAATCTAATTTTTCAATGAGTATAATTGAGAGGCAGTTCTGTTTGGTGAAAAATAGCTCTGAAGGCAGGGTGTCCATTCAAGACACATCATGGCTTCTCACAAGCTGTGAGACCTTGGCCAAGCTACCTAGTTGTAAAATAAGTGATAATAGTAGCTCTTCTTCTGCCATTATTGTGTGGACTAAAAGAGATAATCTGTGCCAAGTATTTACCACAGTGCCTCACACATTGTAAGTGCTTAGGTTTAATATTTTAAATATCTATAGATCTCCATAGAGAGCAAAGAGTACAAGGGAAATTCTTTCTCCCGAGAATATTCAAGGGCTAACAGGGAGCAATACAGAAATAGGGAACTCTGGGCTTCTCCTTACTGTCCTCTATGGCGCTCTCTTCCTGCTAATAGCAGCTTCTCTAGGAAGCAGATCATTGTCACAAAAGTGACTTTCATGAGGTCACTCATGGAGGCCAGATTGCTGCAAGCCAGACAAAAACTGAGGGAGAGAAGAATAGGGATTGAGGCAACTCTTTATGCAGACATTTTAAAAAGGAAAGATTCTTTCATCCATATTATTTCTTCCCAAAGCTCTCTTCTTGGTTTCTTTTTAAACACTTCTTAGGTGATCTCATCCATTTAGAAGCTCTCAACTGCTACCTAGACACCAATGACTCTCAAATATGTATCTCTTAACCAAAATTCTGTCCTGAACTCCTGACCAAATTTACCACTACTCACATATTTTAACTGGACATTCAAACTCAAACTCAAAATATTTAAAATTAAGTCAATTAGTTTCATCTAGGTAGACTACAATAGCTTTGGGGATCTGGTCAACAACCACCACCAATCACCCTAAGCAAGGACTCATTCTTGACTCTTTTCTCTATCACAAATTCAGGCTCAAAGACTGGAAGTTCCATCACCTATCTCTAAATGATCCCTTCTTTTCCTCCTTTCTTTTACCTCCTTGTTTTTGAACTCTTTCCAATCAACAACTGGAAAGTCTGAAGTAGCTCTGTAGCTAGTCCCCCAGGCTCTCTAGACTGCCCCACCCCCAGGAGTCTATTCCCTATACTGCTACCAAAAGATCTTTGCAAAATAGAGGAGGGTGGGTCTCCAGAGGGACCACAGTTAGGGAAGTACTAAAAGCCTGGCAGCAGTATAAAATGCCACCTGATTATATTATAATTTACCTAGAGTGGTTACTAAAGTGGACATAAATAAACTAAGCAAAGAAACACAGGTTTCCTTTGATATGACAAAGATATTATTAAGAACTGGGAAGAATTTGAGATTTTTACTATACTTTCAAACTCACAATTTAGCCCACCATATTTCATAGATGCTGGCAAAAAACACCAGACCCCTGGGCCAAAGACGGAGAGCACTCTGTTATTCATTCCACAGTAAGCAGCCCGAAAAACACATGTGAGTTATTTCCTCTTTGTCCCCAAGTCCCACTAGTGTGACACAAAGAAGCCCATGTGAATGATGCACCTCCACTGGTTTGTGTCATTGCTGAGGAATCTTTTATAATGGGCTATAATCAGATCTGTCTTTTGGCCTAGAAAGAAAGATTATTTTTATTTTGCTGAACAACAAGCAAATTTTCCCTGATCTTCCAAGGTTAGTCGCTTTTTAGACACACTTGAAAAAATATTACAGAACAAGAGAGTAGTTAGTGTTCTAAGAGACCCATGGAGAATTATCTCCCAATGGATGGGCTTCAAATTCAAACCAGCCTCTGGAATTCACCAGCTGCATGATTTTTCTATATTTCTCTATCAGTTTTCTCACCAGAAATTCAGGACAGTATTCATCCTTAACTCTCAGCCATTTTACAACCTCAAATGAAATCACGTGCTTTGAAGTATTTTGTATCCAACACAGTATTATTTAAATATGCCTATTATTTATGCCTCTGAAAACAAATGGAAATGAAAATCATTTAGAATTTTAGAATAAAAAATTAAACACCAATTATTAAAATATTTACTAAATGAATCACTAAAGGTTAGGCTTGGGTAGAATAATGCCAAAAGAAAGAGATGTTCCTTGACTTTGAGAATTTTACATTCTAACAACTCAACAGCAAAAAACAAACAACCTAATTGTAAAATAAGCAAAAGACCTAAATAGGCATTTCTCAATAAAAGATAGACAATGACCAACAGGAAGAAGTGCTGAACATCACTAATTTTCAAGGAAATGCAAATCAAAACCACAATGGGATAACTTACCTCACTTTTGAGGTATTATCAAAAAGAATAACTGCTGGCAAATGTATGAGAAAAGGGCAAAAATGTTCTATACAATGTTCGTGGAAATGTAAATTAGTACAGCCATTATGGAAAATAATATAGAACTTCCTCAAAATATCAAAAATAAAGTTCCCACCAAATAAATATCCCATCATGGGCTATATATTCAAAAGAAATGAAATAATTGTGTCAAAGAGACATCTTCATTCCTGTGTTCACTGCATCACCTTTCATAATAGCCAAGATATGGACACAATCTAAGCATCATGAATAAATGGACAACAAATATGAGACATATATATATGTGTGTGTGTGTGTGTGTGTGTGTGTGTGTGTATAAAATGAAATCCTGTCACTTGCAACAACTTAGATGAACATGGGGGACATTATGCTAAATGAAATAGTCCAGGTACAGAAAGACAACTACCACATGATCTCATTCACAGGTGGAGTTTTAGAATAATGGTTACCAGAAATTGGGAAAGATAAAGAAGAAGAAAGAATGGGGAAAGATAATCAATGAATACAATGTTACACCTAGATAAGAGTAACTTCTATGGCTGGGGTTGTGGCTCAGTGTTAGAGTGTTAGTATGTGTGAGGCACTGGGTTTGATTCTCAGCACTGCATATAAATAAATAAATAAACTAAAAAGGTCCATCAACAACTAACTTAAAAAAAAGAAGAACTTTTAGTGTTCTATTGCAGAGTAGGGTGACTATAGTTTAGTGTTCTATTGCAGAGTAGGGTGACTATAGTTACCACTTATTTCAAAATATCTATAAAAAGATTTCAAATGTTCTCACCACAAAGAAATGAATAAATATTTAAGATCAACATACTAATTACCTTGATTTGATTCATTAATATATATATATATATATATATAATCAAAACATCACATTGTACCACAAATAAGTATAATTTTATATGTCAATCAAAAAATAATAAAAGTTTTGAAATGCTGAATATTTTCTCTGATATAAGGAGGTTGATTTATAGTGGGGAAGGGAGGGGGAGCATGGGAGGAATAGACAATTCTAGATAGGGCAGAGGGGTGGAAGGGAAGGGAGGGGGCAGAGGGTTAGCAAGGATGGTGGAATGTGATGTACCTCATTATCCAAAGTACATGTTTGAAGACACAAATTGGTGTCAACATACTTTATATACAACCAGAGTTATGAAAAATCGTGCTGTATATGTGTAATAAGAATTGTAATGCATTCCGCTGTCATTTATTTTTTAAAAAATCAATTTAAAATTTTTTTTAAAATGATAAAAGTTTTGGACTAAAAAAATAAGAAATTACCCAATCTGAATAAGATAGAGGAAAAAATATTGGGGGGGGGGGGAACAGAGCAGCAAGGATGCCTGGGATAAATCTAAAGATCTAAAATATTTGTTTTTAGGGCTTCAGAAGGAGAGGGAAAAGAGATTGGGTCAAAAAAGTAGTTGAAGAATTTATTGATAGGAGTAAGTTCTGGTGTTCTGCTGCATCATAGGAGGTCTACATGCACTTTAAAATAGCTAGAATAGAGAATTTTTATTCTCACCACAAAGAAATTATAAATTTTGGAGATGATAGATATGCTAATTGCCCTGATTTGATCAATACATAATGTATGGATGCACTGAATATTACACTGTACCCCATAAACATGTAAAAAATTATGTCAATTAAAAATACAATCACTGTATTAGAGATATAGCTCAGTGGTAAAGGACTTAAGTAGCATGCACAAGGCCCTGGTTCAATCCCCAATATCACAGGGGAAAAAAAAGTAAAACAATTTTGAAAATTAATTTTTCAGTGTAGGGAGGAAGCAGACAGGAAGGACAAAATAATGTTCAAGATATACTCAAGTGACAGAACAGAAGCATATGGTCATAACTGACTTAAAGAGCTTGGTGGAATCTAATCATTAAATTCAACCATCTTATTTGCCAGTGAGAAAACTGATGATAAAAAATGTTTGGGAATTTTTTCAAGGACTGACAATAATCTAGTGGCAGTATCAGATCTAGGACCCCTAATGTCTAATCTTAGGTTAGTAAAAGGCCCTTGTAGAAGTTTCTTTATTCTGAATAGATTTTTATCAAGACCAAGGAAAAAAATTTGGTTTGGCATCATGCATTTTTCTCTCCTCTGTAGTCTTCAGTTGTCTTTTTTTTTTTTCACCTCTGCATTCCCCAAGAATTCAAGGAATTTATTTTTTGTATAACTTCTTATCTCTCTCCAAGCTGATTTTCTCTTTCCTTTGTATAAAGATGCTAACTAGAATAAATTTCCCCTCTGTATTTTCTCCCTCCTTCCTCTCCATCTGGCTCCCTACCTAACACGCCTTCCCTGCTTATCTTAGGTAATGCAAACCCTGCCACCTTCGTATTCTCTGACTGCCAATAAGTTATTCAGTCTGCTTTTCACTCTGGGTTCACTCCAGTCTGCCATGCCATCTGCTCAACGAACCTAAAGCAAGTTTCACAAAATGTAAAGCCACCAACCCTTAAGTCCACTTAAACACTGGGTCAATTAGCTGTTAAGATAGTAGATGAGAAAAACATAACTCGCTCAATCTTCCTGCGAGTTTAACACAGACTGTGCTCCAAGGCAAAATTCACCAATGTTCAGTAAGCTTGATTTGAATTCCATTTACTGATTTTAAAAATATTTCTAAATTCTTAAATAATCTCATTGAAATTGAGTTGGAGGAGAAGAATAGATGTGCATTTTTCAGTAAGTTTCACAGTAGCCCTACCTCAACATCCTTAGGTATTAATTACATAAGTTTGAATGTGTTGGACAATAGAAGGAAAAATATTGAAATAAAGTTTAAGTTGAATTTAAATTCAATTTAAAGCCTGTCTTTAGAATTATTAAAAAGTCCTAAAAAGTATGCTTTCGACTTCAAAGAGTGAAGACCTCATATTAAAGGATTTTAAGAAAATTGACAAGAGTATAGGAATACTAATATATACTTATAATGCAGTCCTTTAATGTAAACACAAAACAAGCCAGACATGATAACACTCCATTGTAATCCCAGAGGCTCCAGAGGCTGAGGCAGGAGAATCACAAGTTCAAAGCTAGTCTCAGCAACTTAGCAAGTCCCCAAGCAACTTAGCAAGAACCTCTTTGAAAATAAAAAATAAAAGGGGATGGGAATGTGGTTCAGTGGTTAAGCACCCCTGGGTTCAATCCCTGGTACTAATACATACATACATACATATATAAACAAACAAACACAAAGCAAAAATATTCAGTTTTAAATTCTTATTATCTAATGAATTGACTTTTTAGGTTTTATAAAACAGATTTTCTTAATAATCAAATATAGTCAAAGAGTTTTCATTTCATGAAATCTTTTACAGCAGCAAGAGTTGAAAAGCTTACTTAACCCACAAGGACTAAAATAAAATCGATAAATATTTGAAGGCATACTGTCTGTACTAAATGGCATTTAGAATTATAACAGCAGAAATTTTCGATACCATTGAAGCTAAGAACAATGGTATCACAGTCAATAGTGTTACTGAAGTTTAAAAAAAGCAAATCTGGTTCATGATAAATTATGAAAATGGTAATTATGTAGATAAGAATAAATGGCTTTAAATTCCCTAATGAATGATGAATCAAGTTACTGACAAGAGCAATCAAAATATATTCCATATGTGATTAACAACACTGAGATTTGACATTGACAAATATTATTTAATTTATACAACAGTAGAATCACAAGCATATGTAGTCTCTAAATCTCCAGGTTACAATAAACTGTGGAAATAATGGGAATTTTCCTCAGCATATTTAGTTAATTTTTGTCCTAGAACTTTTTCCTAGAATGTATACATTTTTAACTTTCAGATTGGAGATGGAAAGTGTAGGTCAGAATAAATGCTTCACACACACACACACACAATTGGAATAAATGAAAATCCTTCACAGAATACTTACTTCTTTGTGCATTGAAGAAATGTACCAAAAAATTCATCCTACCAATACATACTACTGATCATCTTCCCATTAATTTTATTGAGTACCTAGTATGTGCAAGAGCACTGGGAATCAACAGAAATCTACTAAGCACTGAGAATCAACAGAAATAAGATATATATACACAGGACTGCCCCTCAGCTTAGATTCTAACAGGGTTAATAAAACAACCCTGTTTTATTAACAGGGTTAATAAATAAATTAAATGATATAAACCCTGTTCATACCATTTCTCAGCTATAAGAAAGCTATTCTATATGTTAGAAACTTCAAAGCAATTAAAAGAAAGAAATTGAGTAAAATTTAATAACATTAATATTTCAAGTCATATTTGTCATGACTTAGAAAAAACAAATTGCTTTACTCTGATATGTCTAAATCTAATCTCATTTTATAACTAATATATCACCACAAGTAAATATGAAAATTTCATGGCATTGATAAAACCAATGATAAAACATTTTACCAGGTAAACTAAGCTTTATGACTTAAGTGCCAAGTCATACAGCAGAGTAGGTGTCACACATCTGAGCTAAGACGCTTTCTCTCATCAGCAAAAGTAGTTTAGGGGGAAAAAATGCTACTAATGTGCAAAGATTAATGGTTTAAACTCCCTAAATCATAAGGTGTTATTTTTTAATCCTAAATAAAGAGTTCATTTTTGGAAAGTTATTTAAGATTAGCAGGACAAACTTTTTTTGTTTGTTTGTTTAAAAAGAGATATTCACTTTAAGGTTGCAATCGCAATAAACACACAAAGAAAATTCTATTTGTTTTCAAGTCCATCCTCCCACCTACTCATAATGCTACTGAAGTAGAACAAAACTCTAGACACTGTGGCCAACATTTTGATATCTAAGCCTTAAAAGTTTGCAGTTACTGTTGAAATTCCAAAAATGATTTAGAGAGCTAAAATACCTTCTATGCTAGAATATATCTGTGTATAATATAGTGCCTTGTTATAAAATAAATACAGTTTTTCCTTCAAACAGTAGGAAGTAAGCCAAACTTGAATTAATATGTGAGAAACGGACAATTTTTGATTTATGTCTTGAGGGAAAATATATTCTCTAAATAGAAGACTAGAAACTAAGTAAAACACTTATGAATTCGTGCTCAGATGAAAGAGTCTGAGAAAAGTGTTGAGTCAGTGACCAGGGTTAGGCTGCTTACTACAGGGAGAAATCTGTCAAAGGGGTAAGAGTTAGAGGCCTCCCACCTTTCTGAGTCCATAGAATAATATTTAGTAGGAAAATACTCTCTCAATCCTCAGGACTCAAATTGTAGTCCATGAACCAACAGTATTAGCTTCACCAGGGAGCTTGTTAGAATCACAGAATATTAGGCCCTATTCCAGAACCTGAGTTTTAACAAAATTTTCCCTAGTGATTTGTACATACATGTAAAAGTTTAAGGGACACTAATCTAAGAAAGAAAGCATTATGAAACTCCAGAGATCATTCCAAATACTTGGCATAAATTTAAATTTTTGCATTTCCAGTATTTTCCACAAAGCCTCCAAAGTACCATCAACTTCAAAGTGAATTCATCATCAACTATACAATGAGTTACCTGAAATAATAAAACTAAATACAGGGGTCAGATTGAATCACTCATCTTTCTCATTCAGTTCCTCCAGCTGAGTCCTTTACCACCAATACCCTGGCTTCAGAAGCAAGTGGGGCTGGAGGATTATAGCTAAAAATTACAGAAGAGCCAGCATACACATCTTCCTAACTACCTGTCCTCATATACATACTCTGTCAATAATGTCACACTTATGGCCTTCAGACTGTATATGACCTGCAGATATTTCTGTTGATCCACATGGAATTACAAATTTGAACACATTACCATTGTTCCTAAATCTGAAACTTTCACATTTAAAAGTTCATATGTCCAAGGCCTCTTCTACAAACCAGAAAATCTGGCAATACCAGGCTTACATTCCAATATGGCAACATCATATTGGAGCCAGGACTCAGCTGCCCAATTAGATGTTGGCCAGAACGTCCACCACTCCCTGCGGTCTTCCCAACACTGTGGCCAAAGCTGTCAGTTGACATGCATCATTTTCCACTTGGTCTGCTTCACTCATTCACATTCCCAGTGTGACTCCTCTAGGTATTGGAATGTGCAGTTCCTTAATTAAGCTCTCAGGTACATCATGTCTCTGATCTGAAGTCACTCCGTACATGTAATTCAGGAAAAAGAACAGCTGTTTACATCACCCTTTGTTCAACGATAGACCTTGTGAGCTGGAGTCAATCCACTGCATTATATGCTTTATCTTAAAAATATAGTATGATGTTTTTCTTCATAATCTATTCCAGCTCATACATTTTCACTTAATTTTAAGCAAGTCTGTTGTTCACAATAATATATAAGAATTATTAACAAAAGCAGATATAGCAGTATACATTGCTGAACAATTCCTTTAGATTCATCTCAAAAGTTAAAATAATATACTGAAATGGTAAATACTCTGAGAGCAGATGTCTTTGTCTTTCTTGTTTACTGAGATAATCCCAGAACTTTGAGAGTGCTTGCTATGAATGCAATGAATGTTTGTGTTACCTGAAAATTCATATGTTGAAGCCTAAATTCCCAGTGTGATGATATTTAGAAAAAAGGACTTTGGGAGGTAATTAGGTCACAAAAGTCCAGGCCCATGAATGAGATTATACCCATATAAGAAGAGACATGAGAAGGATGATTCTCTTCCCTATGAGGATCCAATGAGATGGTGGCTATCTTCAACCCAAGAAGCTGAACTTCACTAGACAGATCTACTGACACCTTATCTTGGACTTCCAGCCTCTAGAACTATGAGAAATAAGTGTTTGTGTGTAAGGCACAAACCTAGTCTATGGAATTTTGGCTATAGCAGAAATGACTGTGACAAATCAATACTTATTGAAAAAATGAATGAACTCTCAAGAGTTATAATTTTTTTTAAATTCATACACAGATTTTGAAGTGTTTATCATATAATATCTAAAGATTATTCATCTGTTTTACTTGGATTGATCAAAACATTTTATTTAAGTAACTATAAAAACCAGCAACAGTAGAGCAAGGACATATAATCCTAACAAGCCTGAGATCCAGGGCCTCTCACAACCAGTTTTGCAACAAAACAGCATCATTTAGACTAACAAATGTAACTAAACTGAATTATAAGATTTAGTCTGATTCAATTTTATGTCCCCACCATAATTATCATTGTCATCATCATCATCCTCCTCCAATCTTATAAAACTGGAGAGCACTAATGAGGTATTTATAGGTGTGCCCAGAACTATATGCTAGATGCCTCTTGACTTCAGGAAACAAAAAGGTAGGTTCCTTAAGGCAAAAGCACATCACTCAGTGTTATTGTACTTCCATACCATGATGCTTAGTAGATCTGGACACAGGAAAAAAAAATACATTTTAATTGTCTTGAAAACTCCACTAAAGAACCTGTTGTTGTGAAACTGAGGCATAGAGAACTAAAGTGATTTTCTTGTGGTCACATGGCATTTATTGTTAGAACTACAAAACATCTCTAGAACTCTCACCACGGAGCCACATTGGCTTTATAATATTTTTTAAATTTATCTGTTAAGTGAAATTGCAACCTAATGAATTTCAACCACTCCACAAATAATGTGAGGAGCAAATATATCTTAAAATAGCAAAAACAAATGTTGACCCATTTCTGAACATATATTTATAAACACATCAACCGTCATTCTAAAAGGGGCTTATAATAACAGAAATGCATATTTTAGCGGGAAACAACTGTCATAAAACAGTCCAAGAACTAAATCTGAAAAAAAAAATTAGGTTAGAAATTTTCCTTGAACCTAAAGCTTCCCAAAAGAGGGCCTCTATTTTATGGCATATGAAATTTCAATGACCTTTCACTCTCCTTTGAATGGCCTCACTGATATGTGAATCATCTACTTCCTTTCTCCTTCAGAGATAGGAAGCACTAAAGTTAGGGTTTTCACTCAATTCAACTCAACTTCCTGAAGAAAAATACAAATATGCAAACAAAAGCAAGACTTCTGCCATGTCTGCTGGCCACTTCTAAGAAGAAATTTTCTCAAGACTCAGACACAAACAAATTGAGGATGTGACTTACCATACACCAAAACAAGATTAACTAAAAAAGAAACGTTAATGGTAGCCAGATTTTTCTACCTTAAATAATGTAGTACTGGGAAGTGCCTCTGTGAATTTGGAACGGACCATAAGCTGGATACAGGTAAAAATATAAGTATATATGTTATTTTCCTCAAATGTTCCTAATTGGCCATTTTTGAATTCTCAACTGATGGGAGCAGTCACACATTCATTCCTCCAGCATAATGCTCTATTGTTTCACTAATCCAAATTTTAGAGCCTGCTCTCTCTCTCAAAAAAAAAAATTATTCCAACAAAGTCTCTGTTCTATCACTCACTTGATGTTTTGTTATTTAGATTCCTATGACCACATTAATATTTTAATGGTTACCTGTCTTTACTAACTCCAGTTCATAAAAACAAAGAACATGAAGCCAGAAAAAGCAAACTGGGAGGAATAACACACCTTGCTTTTCTTATAAAGATGGTCTTTTTTTATAATACAGCAAGCATAGTATGGATATTAAAAAAGAGAGTAAACATATTAATTTCCTTGAGTATTTAAGTATCATTCACACTGGAATCTCCAAGAAAGATGTTTTGAAAAGAGAGAAAAACTCTGCCCCAAATCTTGGCAGAATTTTCACATATAGATAATAATTTTAAATTATACAGTTTGCTTCAAAGAGAATCTATGTCCTCAAAACTCAGGCCATTTGAAATTGGAAACTTTAAGAAGCACAAATGCACCTTTCCAAATATCTTTGTCTAGTGTCTACTACCAATACCTACATAGGTGTGTTAATAAAGAGCTACCTAATCCACCAAAGAAAGGCAAATGTTGTTCTATATTATTAAGCACAACAGAAAGCTCCATATGCAGCAATGGGAGGCCATAGGCAATTAACTCTGCAAATTGGAAGGTTTTGAATCTTTGCATAACCTTTAAAGGGCAAAACAGTTGCCCATTCACATGCATTCAATTATACAGTGACTAGTTCATAACAGCAAAAAATAAAAGACCCATAAAAATATAAAAAATATTTAGAAAAACAAACTTTGCATTCATCAAATACTACTTTGAACTCTTCAGGCTTCATGTAGAGAGTTAGCTTTACATAATAACACAAAGAGATTAAAGAGCAAAGGAGACTTGCTTGGCTTGGTTGTCTCCATTTTATCAAAGTACTAAATTCATCCTATCACTGTAATTGCTAGAATGCAACATTACATTACTGAATCTCACTGTAAGGAGTTTCTAAAATCAACTGTATATAAAAGAAGCAATATAAATACATTAATTGAATGACTACGTTTGTGCTATTGCTAGGAGAAAGGGAAATGTACCTTTGCTAACAGGCCATTCAGGGGAAATCATAAAACAATTACAGCCACTATGGAATAATTTAGGAGACAGAAAGAAGTGATTAAAAGGGCTTTATCTAATATAAGCAAATCATCTCTGATTCCTTAGTTATATCCCATACCCTACATGGACCACTGTGAACAAAACAGAACATTTTACTTATAACTTATATATTCACTTTCATCTCATTTCCATGCAAATTAGAGGTCTTATAGTTTCCAATGATAATACCAATCAATTGCCTAAGCAGGTCAGATATACACCAATTCCAGTGACTAGCTTGCTTATCATTACAGCACAGGATGAAAGCCAACATATACATGTGGTGTACACATTGGAAGTAGGTGGGTTTTGGAAATCTTAATATAAACTGAGAGTATAATATCAATATGTTTCAAAAAACTCTATAGATACCATTTGCAAACTGCAATAGTATGCTCCAGAATAACTCATAGGTTGTGTTATAACTTTGGAGCAGTATATTTAATAATGAGAGCATACAATTATATTCAGTTTTTAAAATATGTAGGAATTCCAAGTTGCAGTGTTAATAAACACATCCCAAAATATCCCTAAATAGGGGACAAATTTGGTTTTTGCTTTTTGCATTTTAACTCTAGCAAATAAAATTATCTCCAAAAGAAAATTGAAGAACAAATATACTGCATATAAAAATGGCTCTAAGAGTAAAATTTAATTATAAATGACCTTGTTAAATGATGAAAACAGTTGTGCTGCAGGTCAAATCATATGAAATAGTGAAAAACTACATACTTAGAAATGTAGACTTAATAAACTTTTATTTTTGGTAAAGTGTTTTTCCTTCATTAATACAGTCAACATTGTATGTGGGTTCCATTAAAACATTTTTGTGTGTGCATACATAGGTATAAAAAGATTATATAGGTAGATCTTACAGAGAAATGTGTTTAAATATTACTTTCCTTTCACTATAATAACTTACCATTCACCCTAAAATTTCTTTAAGAAGCAAAAGACAAATATTAGTTTTACTTAGATGACAAGGACGCTGGATCACTGTGCTGAATGAAAAGAATCAGACCTTCTGAAAATTACCCAAAAGCCAATAGTCAATGACAACTAAAAAAGATAAACTAACTTCTAGGTCTCTGTTTGCTAGGTCTGTCTATTACACATCTCAGATTGTACTTCAAACCTCAAATAAAACTGTTCTCTAAAAGGACTCATGGTAACTCAATATAAAATTGCTCCTTCTCTTTCAATGGAATAATTAAGTAGTTCAATACGCTTTATGTAGTTCAAACTAAAGTTAACCAAATAATTTCAAACAAAATGGCAAATTCATCATATTACATGGTATTACAAAATGAATGATTCAAAAGTAAGATATATCAGGTGAAATACTGTACAAACATGTGGGCCAAATATGATATTAAGTCAGTTGGCTTGGCCTTCATATCTTGCAGCAGTCTGTATTAATGCATTTCTTCTTTTTGTTTTGATGGGACCTTACTAATAACAGAGTGATAAATTACATTTGTAAATATCAGGCATAGATCAAAGGGGACAATGTTGGATGATTATTTTACTTCAACTTGTGATTTTTCACCAAGAAAACATTGTGCATTGCTCAGTAAAGTTTCTTATTTTTACTTGAATTTTCAATGAAAACAGCTGCAGAATAATGTGACTTAATGAGGCATCCCTAATAAAATATTGCAGAATTAAAAGCAGGAGCACTGAACTGTTTGCACTCTGGTTATTTCATCTTTTTAAATATATTTGAAATAACTGATGACACTTTGGAGCATTCCTTGTTGGGACATGCATTAGAGAACTCATCAGTAAATGTTCATCAGTTTGCAATTACAGCTGAACTTGGGCACAGTCTGACAGTACTTTTTTTTTAGGAGGCCTTGATAAGAAATGTCTGGGAAGTGGTGGAGAGATTACCTGAATAGAGTAACCCATAATACACAATTAGTGATATATCCACTTTAAGATGTACTTTGTATATTTCAATATAAAAATACATTTCAAGATGGTCATAAAACACTATATGGAAGATATTTGATCCAGGACTAGTAAAATTTTCTGATAAGACAAAAAAATAATTTCTCCAAAATTTTCCATCACCCCCTAATTTCATCATTTTATAAATTTTTAAAAAGGAAAAGTGGCCATGTCTAAAAGCAGATCTTCTTTTTTACAGCCATGTCATCACATTTTTTAATCTGGTGGTTAGTAAATACTATAATGCAGTCTCTAAACAATATATATCCATTTTGATACACATCCAGAGGCATCTCAAACAATCTTCATTCTCCCATTTGTCATTATTAAAGTAGGTAATATTTTTCCGATTAAAAAAATCACACATACTCAGAAACCTTGGATTCCTCCCCAGCATAACTTGTAGCATTATGTAGGTGTCTGCTTTAATGTCAAGGTTTTCTGATTCTTCTTTAAGAGTCATATAGCACTAGCTGTGGTCTAGCATTCTAAACTACTAAATATTTTTAAAAGCAAGAGAAATATCAAGATTTTAATCTTTAAAAATACCTAATTTGAATAAAGCACCCACTAAAACTGTGTTTGCCTCTTAAAAGACTCCCTATGCTGAGGTATTCATTTGTCAGTGACATTGTTCTGAAAGTCTTATATCTAAAAATAATACAACCCAGTTGTTTCATTGAAAATTAGGAAAATGAAAGTAAAATAAGCTTCCAT
Source organism: Marmota marmota marmota (assembly GCF_001458135.2). Lineage (NCBI taxonomy): Eukaryota > Metazoa > Chordata > Mammalia > Rodentia > Sciuridae > Marmota > Marmota marmota. Next base: position 44,336,478 of record NW_025999853.1, on the reverse strand, counting down.
GTGGTTACTGATGGCCTTTAAACAATTATTGATGCCTTTAAAAATTAGAATTCTTAAAAGGTCAGGATCTAAACTATTGACTCACAATGTGATCCAGAACAGAATAAAGTAGAGAAAGAGACAATTAAAAGTGCCAGCCCTTTTATTTAAAATATATGATGTTAGAGGCCAATTTTGAAATTTTAAATGATTCACCAGTCTGAGAGTACATGTGCAAACATGGAAATGTTGGAGTAAATACAAATAGCTCTAAGGCTTCATTTTTAAAAGCTTTAAAAAGTATTTTTAATCTTGTTATTAGTTATTTCAGTTTATCACTTTACATGGAAATCTTAATTACTTGTTTGTCTTAATATTGCTTGAGAGCAGTTTGACAGTATGAATGTTGATGTCTAAAACAATCTAGTTGGGAAGACAGGAAGCAGATAATTACCATCTAGTCAATAGTCGTTGAAATTCATCCTGTCCTGAGTGAAGGACCCTCATACACTGACTGCTTTAGGGGTACTTTTCAGAGTAAAAGAGCCTGAGGATTTGGGATTTGGGGTGGGCTTTTTTTGCCCACGCAATATTTTGTAAAAATCAAGAGGGGATTCAAACTCACAAAAACGAGGATATTTTCTTTTCTGTCTTATTGCCACAAGCCAAAAGCACCCAGCAAGAGTTGAGGAAAGCTAGTCACTGTAGTAACTACCCATTAGATTCCAAACGCCTCAGGCAATTGTTTAACACTCGGTCAGGAAGTGCAATACTGAAGCTTCGCCTCTACCCAAGGGTTCTTCAAGAGCCTAAGGTTCGTCTTTTTCAAGGGGAGACTGGATAGCACAACCTGCAGTCCTAGGAGATACAGGGCGCCAGATCTCAAACTTTCCCCTGCAAAAGCAGTTTCTGGGAATACCGTGTTCCCCACAGATAAGTGAAGATCAGTAGCCTAAAGAAAACACCTCTAGGTTGACACCTAGCCTTTTAGAATAAAAGGGGGGTGGGGGGGGGACAGCAAAGCAGTTGAGCAGAAAACCCGTGTAATATTAGCAAGATTTGGGAGACCTCTATCCGGAAAGATAGAGAAAACTCATTAGTTTCCCCGAAGCTGTTCTTTTTCTGAACGCTGTTCATAAAGGAATCCTTGATCGAAGCTCTCTTGTAGTAGTAGCCTTTACAAAAGCTTTAATTCATTCAGTAATAAAGTGATCCCAAATCTAAATAAAGCTTTAAATAGACGAGGCTCAGGAACTTATCAACATGATTCTTTATGAAAATAGTTAGAGATGGAGAAATCAATAGCCCCACTGAAACGCCCACGCTCTGCAGACAGGCCTGAGAATTAACTAATCAGAAGTGGACAGAAAGTAGGGATTTCAGAAAGGCGACCTGACACATTCCATTGATCATTGATCCTCCCTTGAACGCGACCCCCAACTCCTTACTAGGAGTCCAAAATGATTACCGAGCAGGATTGGTCTTGGGGAGAGATCGCATTAAACCCCACTTCGGTCCTCGACCGATGGACTCGCAATGTAACGAGAAATGGGGCAAAGAAGAGAGGGAGGGCACTGCTCGCCTGGCCTCCTTCCGCACGCTCTCATCCCCTCTCCACGTCCCTCTACTCCGCCCCTACCCTGACAGCTTGCGGGGGAGACGCCGGCTGCCGGATCAACATCTGCCCCCATCTCTTGCCTCCCTGGGCGAACCCCGTAAATCCCCTGGCCCCCGAGACAGGGGAGGGGAGACGTGTACCCACGGGGGGCTTCCGAGCCCGCGGTCCTGTAGTTGCAGCTCGAGTCCCCAGAGCCCGCCGGCGACCCGGAGGCGCGGCTCCCACCTACCTGCAGCCCGGCTTCCCGGTGGCGGCAACACCTAGCGATGTTCCTGCAGTTTCCGCGGGCCGGCGCCAGCCTTATCGCTCTCGCATCGCTTCCGAGATGCCAATCCGCCGTCACCATCCAGGGGCATAGGGAACCGAAGTCTGTTGGTGTGTGCTCGTGGAGGGCGTGTGAGTGTGGCCCTGAGCGTGTGTGTGTGTGTGTGTGTGTGTGTGTGTGTCCGCGCGCGCGCGCGCGTATGAGTGTGTTTCCTCCTCCGATGGAAAAGAGGGTTCAGGAATCTTCACATCCAAACTAGAATCCCCTTAAAGCGAGTGGAAGGTGGAGTACAGGAGCCTGGTCTTTCGGTCCCTCCTCTTTATTCCACAGTGTCAAAGTAATCAAAAGATTTGTTTACTGAGGAAAAAGCCAAAGTCCCGCAGCCCTTGGCAGCGCCCGCGGTCGCCCGCTGTCCTCGCCGGATGCGCGCTGTGCGCTCAGCTTCCCCGACTGCGAGAATCAAGGAGGGCTTGCAGCAATTACCGCTCTTATTCCATCTCTGATGCGTTGCCTTTTAACCCCGAGTAAAGACTTCTCCTCTCGCCTCACGTCGTCTCTTCCTTTCACACACACACACGCACATACATCCTCCGTTCCCTCTCTCTCCCGCCCTCCCTCTTGCTCTCTGGGGAAAGGCAATTGGACGGAATGATTCACCTTCAGAAAAGCAGCCTCCGCCACGTACTTCCCCGGCTTTTGCAGGTCGCGGTCTCCAAGGTAGAGGAGTTGCTGGGGAGGCTCAGGGCAGGAAAAGGAGAGGCTCTGAGCTTAGCCAATGCCCCCCACCCCGCAAGACGCCCGTGTTCCTCGGTTTCGGTGCCCCTGTTCCCGCAGTTCGTAGATAGGTCCCGCTGGTGCCCTCTTGGAGACTTTGAGCCGTCAACTCGAGTCCACTTAGCAGCAACTCCTGGCCAGCTGCAGCCTCTCAATCCCGCCTCGAAGTGTTGCGGGCAGAGCCCCACGCAGCCCACCCGTTGCCCCTCTAGGCATCGTGTGCTGGAAGGAAGGGAAACCCTCCGCTGTCCCACGGTCACCACCAGTGTGCTGGCACTGTCACCACCGAGAAGGTGCGAGTTCCAACATGGAACACGAGAGAGAGCAGGTGTCGCCTGTATCACCTCGCTAAAAGAGGGAGGGGAGGAAGAAACAGGGGAGGGGGTCGAGGAAGCAAATCCAGATCACTCGAGAAAATAAGCCAAAAACAATCAAAGCCTCCTATCCGCGTCCCACCCCAGCCTCTGTAGTGTCAAAATACACTAGTGGTAATCTTCAGAAAGTCACCATAAAGGGCAGAGCCCCTGTTCCACCCTAGACCTCTATTCTACCCAGTCTGGCTGTCCGGGATAAAGAGCGACTGTCCCCGTTATATAGTTCAGAGAATGCAGGGAGAGAATAGGTCCTGACACTCCTGCTTGAGTTAAAGCAGTAAAATGGGATGGCAGGACTAGGCAGCGTAGCCTCTTTCTCTCTCCAAACAGCCAGTTCTGTTAGTGGCAGCAGCTGCTGAGAGCAAACCGCGGTCCTGCAGAAAAAGACAGTAAAAGAAGCAATCGGTATAAATGCTGGACTATGTCTCCCTCTAGAGGGAGAATCGGATTAAAAAGCTTTACTGTATGTAACTCCCAATTCTCCACAAAAAAAGAAAATATATCTGGTTTTGAGAAGCTTGCATTTTTTACAAATTGCAGCCTCTAATGGAGTTAGGAGGAGGATTTACACTACATCCCTATGTAATCAGATTTCTTCAAAAAGGAACTTCGTGATATTTACCAATTTTTATTTATTTATTTATTTTTTGGCAACACCCTACCCTGGAAGGTCATGTCTTTACCGGTTTGGTCAAATTGGGTGTTGGTTTAAACAGTATGCACATGAACTAAAATGAAGGGTTTTTCGGGATCACTTTGGTCATGTTTGGCAATAAGCAAAACCTTAACTTATGATTAGAATATTCTTCGAAACAAATAAATAAGAATAGATTTAGGAAAAGGAAAAATCAAAGAGAGAATTGCTGACTCGGGGAGTAGTATAAGATCATTACAATTACAACTCGGAGTAACTCAAAGATCTTGCTTTGGGGCCAATATTTATATCTCTTTTTACAACTATAATTGTCAAGATAGTAAATTCCTTTCAGCTCTAAGGTTTGTGATTTTATAGCTCCAAATCATTGAAACCACTGATAAACTAGGTATTACATATTCTCTCAACCAACTATAAAACAAAAGTAACATAAATACCATATTTACAAAGAAAATGAGAAATATATGTTTTCTTAGTAATTATATTATAACATGCTTAATAATTCAACAATATTCTCTATTAAATGATGTCAAATAATTATGTTAGATTGGAGTCTTCATTTTAATAAAAGCTAGATCTATAAATTGTAAAAGATTTTGTTACTTCACCTGAGTTCAAGCTAGGTCTGGTCTGTGCCTTTAATATTTAGATTTTGTGAACTTACTATTTCAATTGAGGGTTTGCTTTCAAACTGTTCTTCTGTGTTTAAAATTATAAAATATATATTACAGTTATGATTAAACACATTTATGTTCACTCTGAGTTTGGGGAACCATTCTTTTTTAACCTGATAATCAAACTTAGAACAGACTTACAGAAAAAAAAAACAATTTATTAAAAAAAACTGAGACTAACTGAAGCCATTTAAAACAAGGGGCCAGGGGCTGGGGATATGGTTCAAGTGGTAGCACGCTCACCTGGCATGCGTGAGGCACTGGGTTCGATCCTTAGCACCACATAAAACTAAATAAGTGAAATAAAGGTATTATGCTCAACTACAACTAAAAAATAAATATTTTTAAAAAATAAAACAAGGGGCCAAAAGTAGAGTTTATTATTTTAATGAATTGCACTGTTGTAAATTTGAGTTGGTCTAGTACATGGCAATCATTTGTTTCCAAGGCACTCTCAAATGGTTTCTTTCAAGAGAGTCATGTCATGTAATTAAAGATTTTTATTTCATTTCACTTACATAGCAACTTAATTCCCCTGGGAATAAAATTTACATTTTAAAACACCTGGTATGGTTTCACTGCAAATCTTAAAGTAAATTGATTTGCTGTGTTAAATAGTGGTATGGCATCCGAGAAGGAAAGCATTGGAAACCTAGACTCTGTAATGGGAGGAAAAGCCATTTACTAAATCACTATAGATTACCAGCCTTCCCTTCCCACAAGAAATAAAAGGTATACATTAATATCCTTCTAGTTTCTAATCCATTAGGTTCTTTGTGATTATAGAAAAACATAATTTTATGATTTGTTAAAACTTTATTTCCAATGTTAAAATGTGGGACATTTTATCCTTATTCTAATTAAATCCACAATGTTTTTACAAAATTTGAAAAAGTTAGTAAAGAGAACAAATGAATTAGTAAAAATATAATTTCTTACCAAATCATATGACGCTAAAATTCTTTAATACTTGTGTGCTTCCTGTAAATCTTCAAATAATTCCCAATAATTTTTAGATCAAAGTGCTATTTCCAGTCGCTCCTAAACTTTGAAACAAATTTTTTGCATTCCTTCCAAAAGAAACAAAATGGCAAACACTGCTCTAGTTTAACAGAAATCTTGAGTTGATATTTCTTAACATCTATTTATTTAAACTGCCTGCTTTCTCCAGTCTAAGCAGTAAAAAGTGATTTCTTTAAAAGCTGAATTTAACTGGACTGTAACTCTATTGTAGCCCTCCATTTTCTAAGAATTTACTAAAATATCTCTGTGGCATACTTCAAGCTTACTTTTTTCTGCCTTTAAAAAAATCTACTTTATGGAAGTATAATTGACATGCAATCAACAGCATATATTTAAGTGTTCAATTTGATTAGTATTGAATACAAACATATCCATGAAACCATCACCAAACATTTCCATTCTCCCAAGTTTCCTCACATTCTTGTAATCTATATCTTCTTCCACCGAAGTCTAGCATCCACTAATCTAGTTTCTGTCACTACAGATTAGTTGGCTTTTGAATCATATATTATGTGCCTTTTCCATAAGTTTCTTTCTATCAGCATAATTATACTGAGATTCATCCATTGTGTTGTATGTAGCGATGGTTTGTTCCTTTTCATTTCTGAATGCTATTGCATATTGCAGATATACCACAATTTGTTTGGCTATTTACCTCCAGAGAAACACTGGTTTATTTCTGGGTTTGGAACATTACAAATAAATGCTATATACATTTTTAAAGAAGTCTTCAGGTGAACCTATGTTCTCATTGCTCTTAAATATAGATCCAGAATTGGAATGTCTGGATAGCATATAAAGTATTCTCAACTTTAAAAAAAAAAGTGTTTCCCAAAATGTCTGTGCCCTTTTACATTTCCAGAAACTATTGTGGAGATCTGTGGGGGCACTTCAAGCTTCCTAATAGAAGCTTTATAATTTACCTCAAATCCTTATCTCAAATCCTCATAGCAACCCTTAAAGAAAATGGTATAACCTCATTTTACACATTAAAAAATTTATGGGATCCTAATTAGAATAAGATATATTCTATACTTGTATAAATATATCAAAATATAAATTCTACTGTCATGAAAAATAACCAATATTTTTTTTAATTGAGACTTAATTCCATGTCATTAAGAAATAGAGTTGGTATTAAAACCCAATCTACTGAGTCCAAATCAATTGGGGGTTCTGATTTGGTTTTGGTTTCAGTCTTGATTTTCTTTTTCCCTAGCCTCCTTCCTCACTGGCTGTAATACCAACCACTAAAACATGCTACTTCTTGAATTAAAATGGAGATTGGAGATTAAAATCATTTGGAATTGCATTCAGAAAAGCATTTAACAGAGCTGGAGATGTAGCATGACAGAGCACTTGCCTGGCAGGAGAGAGGCCCTGGGTTTAATCCCCAGTGCACCACGGGGGAAGGAAGGAAGGAAAAACACCAGGAAAAAAATATACCCTTTAGTGAAAAATTAGTAAAAAATAAAAGTTATAAATGGGAAAGACAGTGAGAAAAGAAAATTAGCTCCAGCTCCCCTCAGTGTTCTGCCAGGTAATCCAGTATTCAAATGAAGGAATATAGAATTGGGATTCTTAGTGCATATGTGATGAGAAAGCTACCTACAAGTCATTTAGCTCCACTCCTCTTGTTTTATTTCTTTGGTGCTAATCAATTTATTTCTATATTTTGCAAAAATACCTGTCCCATATATCTTTTAAGTTCTCTTTAAAATATATTTATAAAAAAAAATCTACAGAATGTTTTCATATAATCAGGTAAACAGAAAAAAGCACAGTATTCATAATCCAAGGTGACACACATATCTTATTAATTTTTAGTATCCTTACACCTAAAGTAGTACCTAACACACAATAAATAACTCTGTAAATACCTTATGGTTAAATCAGGAGACCAAGGAGACTAAGTGAGCAGACAGATGCTTTGGGAAACTACTCCACAAAGTGGTATGAGAAAGACCTGAGGCAGGAGAACAGTTGTATAGGTAATAGGCAAATGCATCAAACAACCTCAAAACTAAGTGGCTTGGAAAAGAGAGATTTATTTGGTTCGCAATTCTGTGCACTGGCTATTTGAGTTTAGACAAGTCTTAACAGGGAAGTTCTTTTGAACTCAGTGGGACTCACTGGTGTTTCTATAGTCAGTCAGCAATGAATTGCCTCACTCATTATGTGTCAGCTAACTATAAGGTAGAGTATTGGTGGTAACTAGGCCACAAGTCTGTTAGAGTCTGTAAACAAGTCTGGATGGCGCCTGGCAAAATGCCAGAGGGAGTGGTTTGTGAAGTAACGCCAGATAGCCATTAAGTGTGGAGATTTCTTATTGGTTGACTGATGTATCTAGTTTATGCTAATTAAGATAAGCTGTGTGGAATGTATAAATACCTCTGTTGTCCTACAATAAACGGCTTCCACTCCTGCTGTATCAATCTACACAAGTTGTTCGTCACCCCCCGGTTATTTTGCTGCAGCCGGACTGCGGCACAAGTCTTTTGTCACCCAACAGGCTAGCCTAGCTGTTTAACATGCTAGCAGTCGCAGGTTCCCAAGAATAGCCATAGGAGGGGACTTAGTGACCAAGTGCTTTCCAAGTCTCTGTTGGCGTCATGATTGTCACAGTCCCCTTGGCTGCAGCTCAGAAGGTCACCCCAGAAACAAAGGTGGGGGGAAAAAACCTCCATCTGTGAGAAGGTGGAACTACAAAAACATGTAAGAACCTAATACAGGGAAAGGAAAAAGTTGTTTACATTTTTGCAATCTAGTATAATAGCCATCCCAGAGGCCAGCATTAGCACAGTAGATTCAATCAGGTGTCTTGTGAGCTGACCTGTGGAAAGCAGAGTGTTCTCCTTAAAGATAGAAGACACCTATCTTGGGTCAGAGCAAGAAGTTTGTCCAGAATATCAAGTCCCTGGACTTGCTCCCATTATCAGTTTAAACAATAGCTGTACAGTGGCTTTTATCAATACAAAGGAACATGCCTCCCTCATTCTTTCTTCTCTAGAAAATACAACTTCTCTGAGATTTAGTATACTTTTCACTTAGACACTGAATTAATCCCAAGGCTTTGGTTTACAATTCAAATTTAACTGCTGCATGCTAAAATCTCGCTTGTTAAGCTAGAAACCACCGGTAAGTTTTATACAGCAAAGGTTATGGCATCTTTGGTGCATGGACTTAATATCACGTGCTTTGGTAATTCATTGATTTTGTTTACTTTGTAGTTCTAAAGTGTTTAGTTCATGCTAGCAGTCACAAGTTCCCAAGATGAATAATATCTGCTTTAAATGGCTCCCCAAATGGACTTAATTAAAACCCTTGGTGCCAGCACATCATACCTATAAACAACCACTTTTTTGTCTACTTAACTCCAACATGGTTAAGTCTCAGGATAAGGGTTATCTCCTCCAGGAAAACATCACTAATTCTCCTAATCCAATGTATCATCTGTTTCTCCTATGTATTCCAAACACCTGTACTGCCTTCCATTTTAACACTTATCATACTGTATTATAATTGACTTAATTTTAATCAATTATCCCACATTGGACTTATATCACTTGAAGATAAACATTCATGTACATCTTGGCTTCCCTAGCAAAATCACATACATAAATGGAAGAATAACTAATACTCCTCAGTATATTAAGACTAGGAACAATAAATGTTCATACTCATTTTAATAAAGGCTTTAAGACTTTATTAAAGTCATAAGACTAGGAACAATAAATGTTCACACTCATTTTAATAAAGGCTTTAAGACTTCACCCCGAAGTTATATTCCTATAGAAGGGGGTTAGGAGGAAGAAAAAGGGGGCAGGGATGAGGAATTAAATTGATCAAATTATGTACCTGTACTGATATGCTACAATGAAACCCACTACTCTGTATAAATATTTTGCACCAATAAAAAATTTAAAATAAATAGTTAAACAGCCATTATATTCCTCTAGCTACTAGATTCCCAAATTATTTCCAGAAATCTTGAAAAAATGAGACATTTTTCCTCCTTAAAATTAACCTCTTGGGCTGGGGATGTGGCTCAGTGGTAGAGTGCTTGCCTAGCACATGTGCGGCACTAAGTTCAATCCTCAGCACCATATGAAAATAAATAAATAAATAAAGGTATTGTGTTCATCTACTACTAAAAAAATTTTTTTTAAATTAGCCACCTTTATTGATACACACCCACCACCACCACCACCACCCAAAAAAAGCTGAAATGCACCCTTGCTACCTTCAGAGTACCACCTGGTTTTTGTCTACATTACCTACTTTTGCATACTGATTAGCACTAATACTCATTTAATTCAACAACTAAAGTCCAATTTTCTCCAACAGCTGAATCACATTGGTTCCTAGCGTACAGGAGAAGGTCTACTTCTCCATAATGTTATATTCAAAGATCAAAATTAGACTTTGACTCATGAACAATTGTTTGTGGCATTTTCCCCAAAGTGTGTCCACATTGTCAGGACAGTTTGATAAGGAAAGAAGAGATGCAGTGTGATCTTAATGCTGATCCCTTCCTTGTTTTAACTTAGGTACTGATGTGGAGCCCAGATGTCTGGCATCTAGACACCCTCATCCCTTGTGAATCTAAGTGTGAGATGAGCAATCTTGGTCTCACTCCCTGGCTGGATGCTTGCTGAGCTGCAGAGACTAAAGGAGGGCAAAATACCCTGGGAGAATCTAACATTTATTTTCTAGTAGTTTGGGGTGGGAATGTGAAAATAGAGAGAAGGGCTTCCTTCTTATGTGAAAAATTCCTAAGGCAGGAAGTTGACTAAAAGGACCAAGAACAGCAGACTAAAAGAAAGAGGTCAATTTCATCATTTCATGCACCAAGTTCTATGAACCAAGTGGCCATTACAAAAGTAGTGGCTTGAGACATCACGGCAATAGGACAAAAATAAAGTTGTTTCTTGATTTCTATAATAGTTTGTACCCATTTATTAATGGCTGAACATGAGGTTCTATGCATATTGGCCTTTTAGACATTTTAATTCTATAACATAAGATAGTAAAAAACCACTTGCTAGTAAAAGAACAACAAAAAAAGAAACTATTACTAACATAGTAAGCTATCTTGTGATTTCTGAGACTGAGTAGGCAGGAAGTAAGTAGCTATGGCATCATTATGCATAGCTAGCATGGGGCTAGGGCAGAGCGGAGACAGACAAAATCCAGTAAGAAACTAATGGCTATATAATGAATATGACAGTCTCAGCAGTGTAGATTTAGAGGGCCAGAATTGTCAAGATTGATGATGCTGTCTTATTGAATTTTCCCCTCCTGTATCAGAAATAAAAATAACCATTCTCTTAAGAATAAGTAAATAATCAGATTGCTTAACAATTTTGCCTCATTTAATTCATTGCCTTTCTTGCTTCATAATTTTTTTTTTCAGTGCTGGGAATTGAATCCAGGATCTCAGACATGCTAGGCAAAAACTGCAATACTCTACCCAACCCTTTTTATTTTATTTTGAGACAGGATCTTACTAAATGGCCAAGGCTGGCCTTAAACTTGAGATCCTGCTAGCCTTAGTCTTCCAAGTAGCTGAGATTACAGTGCACCACCAAGCCCAGCTTCATGAGATTTTTATAAGAGTTACACAGAGTTGGTCTTCTTCTGTCTCCACCAGAATATGATACACTGCCTCCTACCGATATTAGTAATTCCAGATTTTCTCTCTTAATTTTGTCACTCTGATAGTACAATCTTGGACAATTAATGTTTCTTCTGATCCTCATTCTTCCTGCCTGGTTAGTTAGGTTAATTAGATTGCTTTTTGTCTGATTTCCTTGCTGCTCTTTCCTGTCCCCACTCCCAATGCAAGGTTGTGGAAGCAGACAGACACTCATTTTAGCAGAGAACCAAAGATTTCACAGGGCAAAATACATTCTGAAAGTCAGGACCAAAATGAAAGTCAATTTGCAGTACCATACTTATGAAGGCTTAGAGCTCCTAGACTTTACCTCAAAATCCTATTCCCCTGTAATATTTGCTGACTAAATAGATATTAATAATACATAGTTTTGTTCCTCCACAGAAAGGGCTAAGAATGGGGAGAAGGAGAACGAGATTGACTACACTAAGTGTACACTGGAGACTATTTTAAACTGAAACTAAGTAGAGGGAAATGTTTGCAGACTTGTAATAAAATGTAAATGGAAAATAAGAATGAAAACTAATACTTATTTCCTTCTTATAATCATTTTATAAGATAGATGTTCTTTCATGGTTATAAACTGATTTTTAGAGATTAAGAAACTTACCCAAGAAATTCAGATAAAAATTAAGAGAAGCTATAACTATATATTTTTTTAATTCACTCAAGAACATGAACAAAAACTCATATCTTCTAGTTTCCAGCCCAATGTTCTTTTCGTTCTGTACATGGCTCAGATTTAATTAATTCCAGAAAGCTCAAACACAACCCTGAAATTCCTCCAAACTCTGTTTAGATTCCTGCAGAAAAATTCTTCCAATTTTTAATATGATATGAGACAATTTCTGTCATCCAACATGATCAAAATATTGCCTGCCAAAATTTCATGTCTTTAAGCATGTTGGCCACCCAGCGTCAAAAGAGAGCAACTGCAGGCAGATGCTAATATTTCTACAGACAAGCATGACACTACATAGTACTGTCTGTTTTACAGCAAAAATAAATCATGGCAGAGGTTCTGAAATCTTTACTTGTACATATTGAAAATATTCCTATAACAGAAGCACATAAAAAGGAGCAATTTTTTAAAATGAAAAATTTAAGTAGCATAAGTGAATAGGGATTTAAGTAGCATAAGTGAATACCCTTCCAAAATGGTAGAAAAATAAAGAAGTAAACTTAAGGGGGGAGGTGATAAAAAGAAATGAGACAAAACTTAATTATATGTAAGGACACAGCCAAAAATAAAGAGGAGTTATATTCAGTCTTTTCACACATTTTTCTTAATGTGAAGGATAATTAGACAGTATAATGAGCCACAAAAACAATCAGTGGAATTGCCAATATTAATGATATTTGGAGAAATATCTAGCTAGACAACAGATGGAAAACCTATAGAAATCAAGTTCTACCGTTGATATGACAAACACAAGTGAACAACATGCAGCCAGAAATCCTCAGGATTAACGTCAAAACACAAGTCATCTAAAAGGATTTACTGCACACTTGATGGTTCATAGGTAATACCTGCACCTTTTGAGCACAATTTAACAAAGCAGAAATCATGATATCACCATCAAATGAAGATCTTACTCCATTAATTAATTACAGAAATGACAAAGAGATGTGAATTTTAGAGATGGATATACAGTGTATTTTCATTTTAAGTTTAAAGAAAAATGTTTGTAGAACCCTGAGTAAAAAGAAAGAACTTTTAGTGGCAACGGGTCCTCTTTCCTGATTATTTGGAATTCAGGCAAGGCTGTCTGGGTCAACCTCTATTGTGACATCCTATGTCTCTTAAGGTATCTTTTCCAACACAGTACACAAATGTACAGACTGTGGATTAGACCGGTGACTCTCAACATTACTTGCTTCTGTTTGTGAGATAGAACACAGTTTTATGAATGTGCCAAGGTAATTCATAATTCCTGACTCCTTCCATGTAAGTATTTTCTCTACCACTAAAGACAGCATAGTTAGTGACAGCTAATAAAAAGAACAATTAGAACTTTCCAAGTTTACATTTCAAAGTAAATACTTCCCACTTTATTAGTGGTAACTTTATTATTAATGACCCACTTCACAGCAAATTATCAACTTGTATAAAGCCATAGTCAAGCAAAGAATATTGTTCAAGATTGTATTTTAATTATCCCATGTAATTCAAGGCATATAGCAAATTGGGAAAAGGTGAGTAGAAAGAAATTTGTTGTATACTTAACCATCAATGAATAGAATTGAAAAAGAAGTTTCAAAAATATTCAATTTTCCTTTATTTCCAAATTTTTATCTTCAAATGATTTCAGACTCAAAACCTGACTGTCACTTTAATAATGTTCAGTTATAGAAATTCTCCAAGAAGCCACGTGTAAGGAGGTACTTTGTTGAGCCCTACAATTTATATAAGCCTATTGTTCTGATTTTGTTCTTTGCAAGTTTTGAGTAAACTAATCTCTATCTCTTTTTATGATCATGTTTTATGTTCTCCAGGGGTGTCCTCTAGGAAGAGTTCTTTTCTACCACCATCAAATACTTTGTGAGTTTGCAAAGTATGATAGTCAAGTCTACCAAAATCCTCCAGCATTTGTAAAGAAAAAAAAAAGTCCCTTTACTACAACTTTCTCTGCTGAATAATCATTCAAAAACTTTCTTTGACAGATATTCTTATTTTCTTTTAAAAATCAAAGTTGTTGAGATTGTCATATGCTCCACCAAAAAACAAACAAACGTACAAATGAAAATGGACATCTGAACATTCTTTCTTTTATTTCTTTGGCATTCAAAATTGCCAAGGGTGTAATTCAATTCTCGGGAGAACAAAATAAATTGGAACTTGTACTTGTAGAATAGATTTCTTGAATTGGGATGTAACTCAGTGGTAGAACACTTGTCTAGAATTCAGAAGGTTCTGAGTTCAATTCCCAGAACTGCAAAAGAAGAAAAGAAAAAGAAAGAAAAAAACTGATTTATTAATAATTATATTATTTTAAGGAAAATAAAAAATTCCTATAACCATATAAATTTCAAGGTAGAACTTGCCTACAAAAATACAGGGTTTTTGCAACCGATAATTCCAGCTGTTTGGCTAAGACAGGAAGATTGCAAACTTGAGGCCAGCCTTGGCAACTTAGTGAGACCCTGTCTCAAATTTTTAAAAACCAAAGTAGAAAGGGATAGGAATATAGTTCAGTGCTGGAGCACCCCTGGGTTCAATTTGTAGCATCATATATACAAAAAAATTATGTGCAAAAAATATAAAACTGTTATTGTTAGAGCACCTAAATATGACTGAAAGCAAATTTGAGCAAATGATTGCAATTTGGAGTTTTTGCGTCATGTTCTAGTTCTTTAAAAATGCAACTACAAAATTATATAAAATAGAGGTCACATAATCAAAAAATAATGTAGTTTGTTATTCTTGGTAAAAAATATTACATTAAAGGTTGTGAAATAACTGTAATAGTAGAACTAATAGCACAAGCTCCACTCGGAAGTCACAAATTTTGGCCCACCTCTGAACAAGCTCATAAACATATCCAGGAGCCACTATGAGTGCCTATTGTTCCTTCCGGATTTAGACCAAGTAACTTCTAATATACCACATGACACTTCAATTAATGAACACATCATTACCCTCCTTCTAATAAAAGATGCCCTAAAGCAGTGATCAAAAGGTGGTAGCTTAAAAAGCTCCTTTTGTGATTTTGATCATCAACCTACTCATATCCCCTCACTAGTGTTGAGATTCACTCACTTGGTACAAAGTAGAAAAGGGACAAGACCAGAAAGAAAGGAAACCATGGAACACGTACTCCAGAGACAAAGCTAAATCATTTTTTGCGTGAGATATCTTTGCATATCCACATGAGAAACTGAAACTTTCCAAGATACTCATACCTCCAAGTTTCTGAACTGAGATGCAAAAGGCAGTTTCCACTTGTTCATATTTGAGTTATTGTAGTTTTTTATAAATCATTTATTAATTGCATGCAAATGTATGGTCACCAAAAGCAGCCTTGTGTGTTCCATATCTGGGTATTAGAGTTTTACTTTCTCAGTAGTTGTCCTAAGAGTGGTAATAACCTGAAAAGGAAAAGGCAATAGAATACAAGAATAAGAAATTTCCAGAACATCCCATAATATAGGGAAGTACTGACATTTTTGCTTATTCTCCTGCCATTCACTTCTGCTTTTCAGACACAAAGAATTATTTGGACAGTTTAACTCAGGGCAAATTTACTGCAGTCACAGCTTCTCCAGGATGGTGTTTGGACTTAAGAAAGAACACTGCATTTCAAATAAGAAAGGTATGATTGCAAATATAGTCTTGCAACTTCCTCTTCATGTAACCTAAATTCCCTGAACCTTGGACTCTGATCTTTGAAGGGAAGGTAGTTACATAATAACAGCTCTTCAAATTATGAGTTGTTCTGAGCATTAAATAAAATTATAAGGTGGGTGCAGAGATGCACACTTCTAATCCCTATAACTCGGGAAGCTGAGGATCACAAATTCAAAGCTGGCTTCAGAGAGGGCCTAAGCAATTTAGCGAGACCCTGTCTCAAAATTAAACATAAAAAGTAGTAGGGGTGTGGTTCAATGGTTAAGCACCCCTGAGTTCAATCCCTGGTAACTAATCGATTAATCAATTAAAATTATATAAGAATTGTTTTATAATATTTATGTTTTAGTTGTAGTTGGACATAACACCTTTATTTTATTTATTTATTTTTTATGTGGTGCTGAGGATCGAACCCAGGGACTAGCACATGCTAGGCAAGCACTGTACTGCTGAGCCATAACCCCAGAGCCAAGAATTGTTATTTTTAAAGACCAGTGGGCTCTGCCCATAGAAAGAGGAGATCCGCAGGACTCTATATCAGCATGGTAAGTAAATAAGATAACAATATCCTTAATCCTTCACCAAAGTGACCTTTTCTAAGGCCATTTTTCTGAACTAGAGAAAAAAAAAGCAGCCAAATATTTCAAGGACTTTTGGGCATAGAATCTGAGTGGACACTGAAGCATCACCATGTTCCCTCTGTTAGAGCCCCAACACATGGATATGAGGTAATAAATGGAGTCCTGGCCATGTTCCAGCTAATGGTGGGTCCACAGAACCATCCAGTGGTCACCACTCCTGCTATAATGTATAATTTTAATCAGCATGCTTAACAATTAGTAGAATGCCCATATTGGTTCCTTGGACTATGGAATAAGATATCTATAGTAGAGAAAGCTGATTAATAACCTCTGAAGCTGCTCCTCTACAAGATAGTAAATTTTAAAGAACAGCATTTCATCCCCGGTTGCAGGGTGGCAGGGATTAATGACATCCTTAAAGACTAAAAGACGTATGGTTTTTAGTTTTCATCATATCCCCTCTCATTTGGCCATCCTGGACCTTATAAAACATAGATATATCCTGTAGAATGACATTAAAGTAATGCAAAGGCAATCAGAAAAGCAGTCCCAATTACAGGTTTTGTGCCAGATGCAGCTTCTTTGCTAGAGCAAATTATCATGGCCTCAGGAACACAGTATACTATCATTGATCTGCTGAACAGGTAATTTTCCATCCCTACTGGAAAGATCAGAACTAGTTTTGAATTTGCTTGGAGCAGATAGGTATATTTATAGTCTCAACCAAAACTGGGTTAATTCTTTTGTTTTCTGACATAATATAGTCTGAAAAGACCTGATCTGGTCATTTGTCAAAATGTAACATTGGTTCACTAGATTTATTATATTGTGATTAATTAAACTGCATGAACAAGATATAGCGTATACATAACAGGCCTTGATATAGCATACGTATTCCAGAGAGTGGGGGTTAAACCCTATAAAGATACACAGAAATGCTATATAAATAGTATGTAGGAGTCCAGTGTTCTGGGTCAAACCACAACATCCTCTCTAAACTAAAGAACAAATTATTGCATCTTGTATTCCTGCTTCCAATGAAGAAGAAGAAGAAGAAGAAGGAGAAGGAGAAGGAGAAGGAGAAGGAGAAGGAGAAGAAGAAGAAGAAGAAGGCGGCTCAGTATTCTTTGAGTTCTGCAACCCACACTAACAAATACTACTCTGTCTCATTCACCAAACAGCAAGAAAGTCTACAAGCTTTAAGTGGGGTCCAAAACAAGCAAACAGCCCTGCACCAGTTTTGAATTGCATACGATCTGGCTAATCCTTTAGCATTAAAGGTATCAGTGATGGAAACTTTATGGCAAACCCTCAATGTGAAATCATAACATAGATCCCTAGGGTGCTGTATCACACTATGCTATTTGAACCAGCAAGTTAAACACCATTTAGAAGAAATAAAAAATAAAACAAAAAACTCGCTGAAGTTCTGTAGTGCTATTGGGACCTGGCAGACAGAGCAGAGAGAGCTTGGCCATGGGAGATTGAGAGACCAATGGATCAAAACTGACCACTATAAAGTATGTTCTGCTAGATCTACAGAAGACAGTAAAAAGAGCCTCTGACCCAAATTAAGTCCCTTTCCTGGGGGCAGCCCACCTTCAGGGATTGACACAAATCCATGCATATAGACTGAGCCCTTATCACAAAGTAGACCAATTCCCAAGGGCCATACTAGTTTCAGAGTTCCCCTCAGGCTGGCTGAAGTCATAGTTGTAATTACATCACAGCACAACTTCTCCGTCTGGCCATTCATATTTTCTTTTCTTCCCTATGGATATATTCTTCAATAAGCTTCTTATAAGCAAATCTGAATCTTGAAGTCTTTTTCCCCACACAAACCTACATAAGATAGATACACACCAGAACTCTATTGGGTGAGATAAATGAAATTTAAGGGGGTGGGAGGGGAAGCTTTATTTCTGGATTTTTAATAATAAATATGAATTGAGCCTGGTGCAATGGCACACACCTGTAATCCCAGCAGTTTAGGAGGCTAAGACAGGAGGATCGTGAGTTCAAAGCCAGCTTCAGCAAAAGCAAGGTGCTAAGCAACTCAGTGAGACCCTGTCTCTAAATAAAATACAAAGTAGGACAGGGGATGTGGCTCAGTGGTCAAGTGCCCCTGAGTTTAATCCTGGGTACCAAAATAAATAAATAAATATGAATTGAATTGATTGCTAGTTTATTAAAAAAAAAAAGAGTGCAAGAAAGGAAGAAAGGGAAGTTAATGAAAAGGAACAAGGACTACCCTCTTCAAAAGTGATTAACATATCTCCCCATTACTTGAAAGGATAGCTTGTGGTTAGTTGGGTAAGCCATCACTTCCCATGTCCCTGAAGAGGAACATAATGGAAGTCTGGAGAAATACTACCATTTACTATTCAGCAAAGAAACTAAATATTTTAACCCAAACTATTTACTTTTGTGAATGTGGAAATTAGGAGAAATGTAGAGACGATTCATAGAAAAGGATATAAAATATCCTTTGCTCAGAAGAAAAGATGCACATACCTTCTCACAAGAAGAGAAATACAGATAAAGATATTCATTCATTTAATAAATATTTATTTAGCAGCTATGAATATGTCAAGCTCTGATATAAAGTCCATAAAATAATAACTACTATCTTTTTATACACCCACAAATCCATGAATCAAATCGATGTTTCAAATATTTTTGTATATAAAGTTATTGTAGCCAGTTATTTTTTCTCCCTTACATTTTGTTGCTTCCTCATTGCAAGTTACAAAGTCAATAAAGCAATGATAATCAGAGTAGATATCAAAAGGACATTTAAATTGGAATAGTTTTCTATTTACCAAAGATACATTGAAGGGCATTTTTTCAGGCAGTTACACATTTACATAGGAGATTCAATAATATCATACTTGCAAAATAGCTAGACATTTTGGCATTTTGGATTTGAGATGATGGGATTAAAATGGTATTATATGAGAACTGTGATTTATAACAAATGAGAAAAGATAAGGACCAAATATCATTTTAATTAATGACAATAAATACGTCAAGGCAAATACAGCAAAATCAAAATTTTAAATAGAAAAACATTTTTGAAAATCATAGGCAATACCATTTAAAAATTCTAATTAATACTCTCTCCCTACAAATTTATGAATAAAAATATGTTCTAGCTCTGAAAACACAACCCTAGGTTGACTTATAGGAATTCAAATACAGAATGAAATGAAACTAGTTTATTATTCGAAGTGTGTAAATGAAAAATTAGTTTGGGCTAAAATTATAAATGAAACCAAAGGTCACAGTTTTATTTATATCTAATAGAAAACTTGAAATGAAGAAGTTACTAATACAAGTGCTTTGGGGAATGCAAAGCATCGGTAGATATAAAAGGTTAGAGAGTATTTACATACAGCAATCATAAAATTTAAATTAAATCTACATCCAATCAAAATCAACATAAACATGAATTTCTATATGCCAAGGACAAAGAGTTATTCTATAATATTCAAAAGTTAATTTTAATGGTAAAATTCTAAACCTTTTGACTTGAAACTTTGAGGTTATATGTTGCTACAAGAGACATTTATTTGCTGAAGAAAATTTTGTTCATTTAGAATCGTAGGCAAATATTTGAATTTTCTTACAAAACTCAAGTCATGGACCACAACTTAATTGCTCTCATTATTAATTATCCACCTGCACATAAAGCCTGTGCCTCCTTCCTTTAGTTAGAACTATATATGCAAATGCTTCTCCTTGGATAGTTCATTAAAATAAACAAATTATTCTCACTTACCTTTAAAACACAAAACAAAATCTGACTCTTTCACAGAGAGTACTCAGAAACTAAGTTATAAACCTAGAATTTCTTTTCTAAACCTATTGATCAGTGGATCAGAGACAATATGAGATAAAAGTTGAAAATTCTTAGCAAAATTTAGAAAGTTGAAAAATCTGAAACAAAATTATGGCACATTTTTGAACAACTAAATTGCCAAAATGAGATAAGCCTGCTTTCGAACTGAAAAGCCATAAAGAAAAGTACTGTCTAGTTCGACTGTAATTATTTCTTTTACAAAATGCACGAAAAAACCACCAAAAATGCATGAAAAAACCACCAAAGATTCTTAAAAAAAAAAAAACTGGAGAAAACTATTGCAATGTGCAAAAGGTTTATCTGCCTAGTCAAAATTCTTCCAAATTAGTACTGTAGAGAAAAAATGGAAATTAGGAGAAATGTAGAGACAAGTCATAGAAAAGGACATAAAATATCCTTTGCTCAGAAGATGCACATACCTTCTCACAAGAAGAGAAATACAGATAAAGATACCCTGAAATACCAACTTTTATATGTAAGTTTGGAAAGGATGAGAAAGTTTAAAAACATACTCATAGAGCACAAAGAAGGAAGTATTTTTATACATTGCTGGTTACTGGATAAATGCATTTAAAATTTGTGTCAGAGGGGATGCAATTTGACAGAATTTATCAAAATTCCCAAGGTACATGCATTTTGATCTAGCAATCTCACATCTAGCAACTTATCCCAGAGATGGTCTAACAAGACTTATACTTTCTCCCCAAAATATAAAGGTTTTGCCCCAGGTTATGTCTATTGCTTTCAAGAAGTTTACTTTTTGGATGCTTTAATATGTTCACAGTGATATGTTTCTGCTTCCTCTGATAAATATCTTTGCTTAATTTCTGAAGTTTTGGCACTGCTTCCATCTATTTTGTGGATTGAGGCTTTCGCCGATTCCTGCTTTGTGTTTTTATTTTCTCATCCACATTGTTGTTTTTAGATAATTTTCAGGAAGAGAAAAGGAAAATGTCATAACTTCATGCCTCATCTTCAAACCAGAAGTCCTTCCAACTCTGACTTCTCTAATTTCTTGGCTTCCAAAGCTTGTCTCCTCCCTGCCTCACATTTTCCTGTCTGACCTATCCTTCTCATTCACCTCTTCCTTTGCCTACCCTTTAAATTCTGTTCTAAGATTCCAGTCTTGGTTCACATCTTGTTCTTGATGACTCTTCTGAAGCAGTCCTGTTCCATTCTCTGGGCTATACCATCAGTATGTTAATGACCTCCAAATCTCTTTTCAGACTTTTACATAAATATCAAGCCCTGGCTACATTCATTCCCCTGTGCACCCCCCAAACATATTCTTCCCCTCATTATTCTCAAAAACAATTAATGACTCCACCCTTCACCAAGTTACCCAAGCATAGATCTGAGAATTGTCTGTAATAATTCCCTCTTCACATTTTGCTCACAATCATCAAGTAGTGCCAATTTGACCTGCTAAACATTTCCCCAGTCTGACTCTTTCCTGGCATCCCTGCTACTTCTGTTTTAGTTCTGCTCCTCATCTTTTTGACTTGGCATATTGCGACAGTTACACAATTTCTCTTCTTGTGTCTAGCCTTGCCCCCTTAAGTGTCACCGAAGCCCTGGTGATCTATCTGAAACCCACATCTCAACATGCCAACCCTGCTTAAGATCCATCAGTGGATCCCCACTGCCATCCGCTTAAAGCTCAGAATATTTGACTTGACACAGGCCTTCATAATCCATTCCCCTTCCTTTTCCTTATCCTCACTTCATTTCTCATTCCTTCATATCTTGAAGTATCCTGATAGTGCAAAATTTCTGTAATCCCCTCCCACCCTCACCTCCATTACATTGTTTCTTACCTCTATCCTTTGTTCTTATGCTCTCTTTTTTCTTTTAAATATTTTTATTTGTAGATGGACACAATACACTTATTCTGTTTATTTATTTTTTTTTTACATGGTGCTGGGGATTGAACCCAGTGCCTCTCACGTGCTAGGCAAGTGCTCTACCACTGAGTGACAACCCCAGCCCTCTCTCTTTTTTCTTTTTGAAGAAAACTTATCCATCTTTCAAGACAAGTCATTCATCAAATCCTCCAAGAAGTCTGCTCTGAAACTCCTAGTTGGAGTAAGTGTTCAGTCATACTGTAGATACTTGTATAATTTATGCATTGGCTGATGGAACGTGTAGGGGCAGCTAGGTGTGGTGGTGCACACTTGTAATCCTAATGGCTCCGGAGGCTGAGGCAGGGCCCTGTGATTGCTTTAATTCTCTGATTTTTGCCTTATTTAATTTATATCATTTTTTTGGCGAAAGCCCCAAAGTTTCCCCTTGCATTGGTCCTGCATGTGGACTACCTAAGTCCTTGAAGTGTCCCATTCTCTGTGTCCACCTGAAATTCTGTGTATAATTATGCCATTTTAACTTTACACTTACCATTTTTACTACATTATAAAGAAATTTTTCTGTCTATGAATACTTTCCTTGTGCCATGCACTGTACTAATTATTTTACATACTTTATCTCACCTAATCCTCCTAACAGTTCTCTGAGATATAAACTATGAATTTCCCCTTTTGCAAATGATGAAGTTAAGGCTTAGTTAGATGTTAGGCACTTTGATTCCACAATCCAAACATTTAATCCTCAAGGATTTTAATGATAACTTTTAATTTGTAAATTTGGCTATCCTCTACATTTAGAGCAGAAATTATATCTTATTCACATTTACAGCCCTGACAACCAACATTTCCTAAAACAGTACCTAATAAATGCTTGTTGAACCTCACCTACGTCGACTTATATTTGGAAGTTATCAGCAGAACTATAATATATAATATTTGGATATGTGAACATATTTTTGGTATATTTATATTTATTCTGACTTTGGGTAACTCTGGGCTACTCTTGATCTGTCTCTATGTATTCCTTTAAGCTTACCTGAATACATCTTTTTTTTAAATATATTTTTTAGTTGTCAATGGATGTTTTTATTTACTTATTTATATGCAGTGCTGAGAATCAAACCCAGTGCCTCACACATGCTAGGCAAGTGCTCTACCACTAAGCCACAACTCCAGCTCCCTAAATACATCTTTACAGTTCCAAAGAACAAAAGTCCAACTCAATTCCAAGGACATGGGTAGACATGTATATTTTTATGAAACAGAAGAGGAAAATGTCTTTCTAATTTCCATTAAAAACCTTAGATCTTTTCTCTGAATTTCACTTTCCACAACAGCCATCCTCTCATTCTTTTCTCCTTCTGTGCCAATTTCAGTTATCTCTACCTCCAGAGTCTTCTCCCTGACTATTCAATCTACATTGAAGAACAATTTAGCTGCTAATGTTTATTCAATTTCCATCCTCACTGTAGCAGATTATACTTTCCAAAGGTTGACTCCCACACTATATCCCATCCCACAGGTCCATCCCTTAAATGCTGTTATGCTTTAACTTTCAGCCTTGGTCCACATCTTTTTCTTGTTATACTCTTCCTATGCAATCCCACCTTCTCTCTGGGCTTTAACTACCCTCAGTCTCCTAATGGCCCCCAAATCTTCACCACTGATCCTCATCTTTTGACTTTTATGCAAAGCCTTATAGTAAAATCTTAGGGAATGACACTGACCCTCCTCTCACAAGTCATAGTCCTTCTCTTTAATCTGGATGGATAATTGTAAATGCTTCA
This sequence comes from Marmota marmota marmota, assembly GCF_001458135.2. NCBI lineage: Eukaryota > Metazoa > Chordata > Mammalia > Rodentia > Sciuridae > Marmota > Marmota marmota. Next base: position 44,312,999 of record NW_025999853.1, on the reverse strand, counting down.
ACCAATAAAATATGGTGACTAGGTCACAGAGTTGATATACACTTCCACTTTGTTCTCTTGGGTTTCGTTCTCTCTTTGAATTCAGTTCTGCATACTGTGAAAAAGCCAAGCAGCCACATGGAAAGACCATGTGTAAATGATCCATCTGATCAAAAGCTCTAGCTGAGGTCTGAGAAAATAGCCAATATTAGCTGTCAGGTATGTAAGTGATTCCAGCTCCCTGCCATTGGGATACCCCAGCCAATCCAACTAAGGCCACATAAAGCAGAAATGAGCTGCCCTCACTGAGCTCTGTGAAAACTGCAGAACTATGAGTGAAATAAATGGTTATTATTATTCAAGGTCACTAAATTTGGGATGTGTTGTTACACAAAAACAGTTATCTCATGCTTCTCTAAACAGAATCAAAGAACTACTCTCCATCAAAGACAGGTATTATACAGACATATTTTACATATTCTATAGTAAACAGATTATATATTTTATACTTTACATAATTTTAATTTTAATAAAAATAATACCAACTATAGTACATTTACTCTGTAGTCAATTTAAGGTACTTCATTTTATAATTTGTAGTAGCAATGCTCACATAAGTTTTTAAATTTATGTATTATTCTTGTTATCATTATTTTTATTATATTATTGTTAAGTCCTGAGATAAAATAGAGACCTTAGGAATCATGATAAATAGATAAGGAAATTGAATAGATCCCATTTGATTTCATCTATTCAAATTTTGCCATCTAGAGTGGTAGACCACAAAAGCAGCATCCATTACAGAATGTGTCCTTTAAAGGTTGTTCTGTCTACCTTTGCAATGTATTATACAAACTTCTTAATGAAGTATATATGATTTGGGTTTTGGTCCTTTCCAGCACCAAGACCAGTACAATTGAATTAATTCATTTTTGGGCTCAGGCACTTGCTCTGTAGCACATGATTATGCTGGAAGTGTTGGGGACTTGGAACCAAGAGTAATTAAATAAGCAGTGAAAGATCCTGGGTGTAGTGGCCCATGCTTTATAATCCCAGCAACTCAGGAGGCTAAGGCAGGAGGATTGCAAGTTCAAAGCTAGCCTCCACAATTTAGCCAATCCTAAACAACTTAGCAAGACCCTATCTGAAAATAAAAAAAAAATAAAATAAAAGGGGCTGGGGATTTGACTCAGTGGTTAAGCATACCTGGTTCAATCTCTGGTACCTAAAAAATAGATAGATAGATAGATAGATAGATAGATAGATAGATACATAGATAGATAGATAAAATACAAACAGTGAAAGAGAATACTGGTGATTGTTATATGGATTGTAACTGCTATCCCTTTTTTTCTTTTGTACCATGAAACTGATTTATCTTAGCTGCTCTTCAAAGAGAAGCATGACTATTACAGCTGTCAATATTTTCCCCAGTAGAAATTAAAGGTAATCCTCATATTCAGGAAGTTTTTAGCTTGACCTCAACCTGAGTGGATTCACAAGGCAAAGGCTGACTGAATTATAAATTTGAGGGGCTGGGGTTGAGGCTCAGTGGTAGAGCATTTGCTTAGCATGTGTGAGGCACTGGGTTCGATTCTCAGCACTACATATAAATAAATGAATAAAATAAAGGTCCATCAACATCTAAAATTTTTTTAAAAAAATTATGAGTTTATAAATACTATTTTTTTATTCATTGAACTATAATTTCCTATTTTCTTTGTTGTTCAATTTTTTAGTCAGCAAACAGACTTCCTAATTACCAGGGATGGGGATCTATAATAATTAAAGGTGGCTCTTATTTCAGAGTTGTTTTCTGACATAGGAAATTACAAATTGTAGACTAGGGTAAGTGCTGGAATGTGCTTACCTGTGGAAACATTATAGTTGAGCAGATTTTTAATATTTTAAACTATGGACTCAAATTTGGAAGAAAAAAATCATTAATTTTTGTCTTGCCACTGAATCTGCCCTTATTATCATATCCCATGGACTTCTAATCTGTTTTCTCGGTAAATAACAAGTAACTCACCAAAGGGGTTTGCGTTATTCTGTGCAAAGAGTGTTTATGAACACTCATTTCTACAAGTTCCTCTAACAAAGGCTTTGAGCAAGGTACAAATGGAAATTTTTACCAGTTTGAAGGTCATCAGGCATAGATGAAGATGAAGATAATGAAAAGAGTTTATATTGAGCAATGGGACATTTTTTTCCATACCTTTCCTCCACTCAGAAAGAAGGAAAGCAAAGCAATGCTAAGAATGATAGCAAAAGGAAGTTTCAAAACAAGGGTAAACAATAAGGCAGGGAATGCACCCAATTCAGACTGATAGAACTGAAATGGGTCCACTGTTAATGTTTTCAAAAGATAAAATGGAATCAATTATCTTAAAGCTTAAGCCTGATGAAAATTATATTAAGATGTTTTATGGAGTTTTGGAACTATGGGAAAATTCTGACCAATTTAGAAAAAGAAAATACCTAATGAATGAACCAGGCACTGTGGCACACACCTGTAATCCCAGCTACACTGCAGGCTGAGGCAGGAAGATTGCAAATTCATAAATTTGAGGTCAGCCTCAGCAACTTAATGAGAGTGTCTCAAAATAAAAAGGGTTTGAGATGTAGCTCATGGGCAAAGTGTTTGCTTAATAAGCAGCAGGTTGTAGGTTTGATGCCCACCACCATACACACAAAAAACCCTAATGAATGAAATTTGAAAATCAAGCAATAGCCAACTTTTTAAAAATGAACAAATTAAGAAATAAAACCACACATACACTGTGTAACTCGACATTTCTATTACCAATTTTTAATCCTAAAGTGGAGTTCTTTTTCCTTCTCTGAATTATAGACCCAATAACAAGAGAAAGCACCCCTTGAGTAGCACTTATTCTTTTTTTTTAAAGAGAGAGGAAGAAGGGAGAGAGAATTTTTTTAATATTTATTTTTCAGTTTTTGGTGGATACAACATCTTTATTTTATTTTTATGTGGTGCTGAGGATCGAACCCAGCACCCTGAGCATGCCACTTGAGCCACATCCCCAGCCCAAGCACTTATTCTTAACCAAGAATAAAAGTGGGAAATAAACTTACAAATGAACTTCCCACCCCTTAGGGGTCAGAAGTTTATAGATATAGGGTAAAAAAAAAAAAACAATAAGGGGGAAGGATAAGCTAATGAAGGTGAGAAATATTCATGTATTTTATTATAGTGAAGTTAGAGGTTGCTGGGTCACTTGTAACCATCTTAGATGGTTGGGTCAGTTTCAGTTGGCCCACCCAAAGAGGAACTACTGGCCTTCAAACATCCTGTCCTCAAAGACCAGCAAGATTAGGGTAGGATAAAAATTCTGCTGGGCCACTCAGGCAGAACTAGACCAGGGTGGGATTACATTTCTACTTCCAGGTTCTTACCCTAGAGACACTCATATGTGTGTGGAAGGAGATCCATATAAAGATACTCACTTCAGTATTGTTTATAAAAATATGTTGGCAAAAACAAAAATGTCCATAAAAGAGGGCTGGGGCTGTAGCTCAGTGGCAAAGCACTTGCCTAGCATGTGTGAGGCACTGGGTTCGATCCTCAGCACCACATAAAAATTAACAAATAAAATAAAGGCATTCTGTCCATCTACAACTACAAAAAATTTTTAAAATGTTCATAAAAGGGAGAATAAATAAATAAACACATTTTGGTGTATATTTAAATGATCATATTTAAATGGGGACTGAGGCAGGAGGATTGCAAATTCATAAGTTTGATGCCAGTCTCAGCAACTTAATGAGACTATCTCAGAATAAAAATAAAAAGTGTTTGGGATGTAGCTCATATTTAAATGATTATTTAAATATGATCATTTAAATATACCATTTAAATTATTTTAATGCTATATTTAAATAATACTCCTACCATCTTGTAGGTAAAGGTAGTTTACTAGCACTGTTCATCCACATGGGTATATTACAAAAACAATGCAATGAAAAGAAAAAGTGGTTACAGGATGATTTGTGCAGCATACATTCATTTAAAGTAAAATTTGAAACCCAAAAGGTAAAACTAATTATTTTGTATATATGTTTATGTGTGTATAAAATGTGAGTGGAAGAATGTGAATGTAGAAGTGAGGTAGAACAGAAGTATAGAAATAAAAGGTAGAATGGAGAATAAAGGAAAGACAAGAAAAATATAATTTTAATCTAAAAGCCTTGTGCTGAAGTGCCTCATACCTTCTCTTCCAAAGCTAGTATGCCTCCCAGGCCTGTCATTTCCCAGGTTAGTCATCTATCCCACTCTCAAATTTCTGGGAAATCTATACATCCTTGCTCTCAATCTTAAACTTACTGGAAATTCAATCACTATGAAAATTGCCCTATGTTCTGTTAATAAGCCCATTAATACATGTATTTTTGGAAAAAAAAATGAGCAAAGGGAGATATGAAACCTGTAATATAAGATACTTTTCCAGTGTTATCTGTTGATCAGATGGTGGAGACAACCTAAGAATCCTGAGAACTTCCAGAACACCCAAAACAAGTTTGTGATCAGCAGACTGATGTCATTCCCACATATCTTCCCATACCTACCCTTCACCTAGTTTCCTGTAAAAGAAGAGCCTGAGAACCCTAAAACATCTCTCACTCTTGAGATGGCCCAAAATTCCTGTTTTTTTTAAAAATAAACCTCTATGCTTCAATATCTCACATACCTAGAAAATCTTTTCTATGGTTTTTGTCAAGGACCCCATCTTCCTGAGTTGAGGTCCTCCTCTCTGGCACTTCCTTGGACCACACATGTATTAAATTTATGGGAACAAATGAAGGAAATAAGACTAGATTTGGAACACAAAGAGTCCAATTTACTCTTAATATTTTATTGACTACGTTATAAAAAGTTGAAGTAAATAGTTAAGACAAAATCTTAACTATTGAGGATTTTTGTGGTTATTTCACGGGTGTGTTTTATTACTTTGTGTAACTTTCTATTTTTAAAATATATTGTTTCAAATTTTGTGTACTGTTTTCAGATTTTAAAGTTTAATCACACACAATTTTGTGAGTAAATCCATAACATGTGTAAGAATTAAAGAGCAAAACTTTTGGTGTGAGAAAACATAGTACTTTGGAGTAAAAGTAACATAGATTGAATTACACATACCTCTCGTGAACATAATCTAAGTAATAACTAACCAAGTTGTAAAACTGCCATCAACAACTTTTTGCTGCCAGGTATGGTGGCACACACCTGTAATCCCAGCAACCTGGGAGGCTGAGGAAGGAGGATATCTCATATTAGAGGCAAGCCTCAGCAATTTAGTAAGACCCTGTCTCAAAACAAAAAGACTGGGGATGTAGCTCAATGGTAAAGAAAACTTGGGTTCAATCCCTAGTACTGGGGTTGGGGAGGTTAAGAAAACACCTTTCCTCTCAAAAGCTAAATTCATTCAAAAGTGTTTTTAAATAAGCCAATGAGCTGAGATGGGAATAACAAGTGTTTGTTTTACATAATTGTGTTTAAAAAATCATACATTAATTAACTTATTAAGACAAGGATTTTTTGTGGTTATTTCACAATATATGTTTTGTGGTTATTTTGTGGTTAAGCTAGATATGATTTTAAATGTTAACATTTAAGATATCCAGTGAAAATTCCTTTAGTTTGAAATTTTTTCATAATAATGAAGACCACCTGGAAGCCAGTTTCCATTACTTATTTTTGTATAGCGATCATGTGAGAATGTCAAGCTGCTCCACTGAGTAACCTCACCAATAAAGAAAACATAGCAGGAAAATGCTTTAGTACTTATGATGCTACACCTGCAATGTAGCTCTAGCAAATCTGGTTTTAAGTACTCCCTAATTATATATTTAAAAATGCATATCATGTATCTTGTAGGCTGGAATGAAGCCCTATAGCCATTTCAGTTTATCAAGTAAATGAAGTAATTTTTAAAAAAACATTACACAGTCAATTAAACCAAGCAGCAATATATACACATGATTATTTGTAAAAGCTACCATTTATGGACTGATTTTCTGTTTTATTGTGTGCTTGAACATCAGGGACTTGAACCAGCGAAAACTAACTACACTGCATAAATCCAGAAAGCTGAGATGATGGCTCAGTAGAATCCTTCTCTAATCATGGCAGCTCTTATTAAACATTCACAGCACATTAGCAGCCTTCTAATCATTTTATGGAATGTCCCTGCCCAGTGCATTTACCTAGTTAGCATCAAAAGAAAGACCTTAACGTATCACTGAACATTTATAATATCTAGTTTTTATTCCTCTCCCAAATTGCTCAGACTTCTTCTTTTTTTTCTACTAGAAATGTATTAGATATTCATTAGGAAATTTTAGAAAAACAAAAGTAGAAAGAAGGAGAAAACTCATCCATAGTACACACTTAAACTGCCGTTATTTTGAGATGCTTATTCCTCCCCATGGATAAGGTTATATTGGGGTATTGGGGATGAATATACAGATATATACTCCTGATATATATATTCATTTTTAATCTTTTCAATTCAAACAGTAGCTCATCAAGTCTTTCCTCACATTGTGATATACTCTTCATGAAATTATTTTTTAAATATGTCAATTTATAGAGTGAATAGCTGACAGTTTATTAAACCATGTACTATATTTACTATTTAGTTTATTTCCATTTTGCTATAATAACTAATACTGGAACAAATATACTTAGATATGTCTCCATCTGAAGAAGTTTCCACTAAAGTAGCAAGATGGAAAATTGCTAAGGCATAAGGTGAGAAAATTTACAACTTTACTAATTAACAAATTGTTCTCCAAAGTGGTTCATCCTATTTATCTTCCTGTCAATAGAATATTAAAATTTGCATTACTTCATATCCTAAAGCTTAGTAATGTCAAACTTCAATTTTTTTCCATTGTACTATTATTTTGCATTTTCATATTTACCTGTTTTGATATGTTTATTGTTATTCAGGTCTCCTTTCTTGTAAATGTATCCATTCTTTGCCTATTTTTATTATGATCTTTTTCTTATTTATATTTTTATTTATATATCATACATTTTAATTATTATGTATATTTATAATTAAAATTTTTATAATTTTTAGGATTTATCTAATATAAATTCTAATTTTTAAAAATGTCTTCTCCCACTCGGTGATTTATCTTTAATTTAATGTTATATAGTGCAGAAGACTTTTTTTCCATGCTTTTTATTGGTTCATTATAGTTGTGCATAATGAAGGTATTTGTTGTTACATATTCTTACATGCATACAATATAACAATATATTTTGGCTAATATGGCCACCTGCTCCATTGCTCTGCTCTATTGATCTCCCTACTATTTTCTTGAGAGTCCCCACCTTTCTTTTTCTTTTTCCTCTATAGCCCCCACATATGACAGATAAGGATATAGTCTCATTCTTCTACATATGGACAACCAGTTTTCCTAGCACCGTTTGTTAAATAGTCAGTCTTTTCTCAACTGTTTTGTTTTTGGCCCCTTTGTCTAGGATCGGATGACTATATCTTTGTGGGTTCAACTCTGTATCTTCTGTTCTATATGGTATAGAAGTTTTTCATTTTAGTATAGGCAACTTGCAATTTGCTGGCCTTTTACTTTAAAGGTTGATATTTTGTACCTCTTAATAGAAAGCTTTTCTTATCCAGAGTTCATAATTACTGTTTCTTAATATCTGATTTTTTTTGAGAGAGAGAGAATTTTTAAATATTTATTTATTTATTTTAGTTTTTGGTGGACACAGCATCTTTTTTTTTTTTTTAATTTTTATGTAGTGCTGAGAATGGAACCCGGGTCCCGCCCGTGCTAGGCGAGTGCTCCACCGCTGAGCCACAATCCCAGCCCCAATATCTGATTTTTAAAAAAATTTTTTTAGTTGTAGATGGACACGATACCTTTATCTGATTTTATTTTTATGTGGTGCCGGAGATCGAACCCAGTGCCTCACACGTGCTAGGCAAGCGCTCTACCACTGAACCACAACCCCCACCCAATATCTGATTTTTAAAGTTTTTTTTTTTTTCACATCTGGAATTTAACTTGTGTCTGATGTGAGGTAAAAACCTTATTTTCCCTATGGATACCTAGTTGTTTTCACACCACATACTGAGTGGTGTAACATTCCTCCATTGCTTTGTAATGGAATATCTGTGCTATATTAAGCACCTCTGTGTGCCTTTGTCTGATTCCAGGCTCTCAAGTTTTTCAATGCTGTCATTCTTGGATGTGGAGACATCTTTAGATGGCATATTATTTGGTTCAAACTTAGAGCTGCACACATCTTTTGCTTGATCATGGGTCTTTGGGAATATGTCCAAAATGTTACCTTAATTCCTAGAAAGCAAAATTTCAGCTTTTTAAAAATAAATCTAATTATATATTGATTTTATAGTCAGCTTGATAAAAAGAAAACAAAATATTCCTGTGGAATCACATTCTACATGAGGATTCTAAAATTATCACAAAAATTGTTGTATATTCAAAGGTACAATGGTACCCTTATTTATTTTGCACACAAAGTAAAAAAAAAATGTGGTTTTATATTTTAAACATGATGTGTGAATTCTAATGCACAAGAAAGTAGGAAAATCCAATCATCTTGTCTACAGAAAAGCAAATGCTGATAACCACAATATTTTATTTAGTAGAGAATAAATCTTGATGTCACATAACAAAGCTTCCCCTCCTCCTAATTTTATTCTTTTTCTTCAATTTTTACTTGGGAATTCTTAATCCTATACCCTTGAATTTGAGGATTGGCCCCTGAAATTCTATGTAATACACTGTTTTAGTCATTTTTCTTTTGTTTGTTTTTCTGTTGTGACTAAAAGACCTGACAAGAAAAATTTTAGGAGGAAAAGTTTATTTAGGGGCTTATGAATTCAGAAGTCTCAGTCCGTACAGCCAAGGCTGGCTCCATTGCTCTGGGCTGGAGGTGAGGCTGAACACCATGGCAGAAAAATGTAATGGAGGGAAGTGGATCAAGACAAAACACCAGGAAGTAGAGAGAGAGTGAGTAAACTCAGCCAAATACATACCCCAAAGGGGGTCGCCAATGACCACCTCCTGCAGCCACAAACCACCAGCCTAGAGTTACCACTCAGTTAATCCCTATCAGGGAATTAATTCACTGATTAGGTTAAGGATTTCATGACCCAATCACTTCACCTCTAAACCTTCCTGCATTGTTCACACATGACCTTTTGGAGGATACCTAATATCCAAATCATAACATATGCTGTTGTCATTTTTATTTGGTATTACTTTTAGTTTATATATTAATTTGAAATTTACTGTCTTTATGAAGTTGATTTATCAATCCATGTATATGATGTATCTTTTCATTTATTTAGGTTTTCTTAAATGCTTTTCAAAAAGTTTATCATTGTAACCATGAAGGATTTACATATTTTCCTGAATTTATTCCAGGAGTCTTATTCTAATATTGTTTAATGTGTTTCACTTAATCTTCTTCACAGGCTTTATTATAAATATAGTTTTATTTATATAAAAAAAGATCCGTGATCAAGCAAAAGATGCAGTTCTAAGTTTGAATCCAAGAATGTGCCTTCTTTCAAAGGATCAGCTTTGAGCTTTTTTTGATCCTTTTTATTTCTGTTTTTTATTTTGTTAATTTCTGTGGCTTATTCTATTTTACTTTTTTAAAGTCATAAAATGAAATTTTATTCATTAATTTTCATTTTTTTCTATAGGTACATTTAAAACATTAAATATTGCTATAGGTCTGGTTTTTGCAATAAATCACTTTCATTTGCTATTCCTCTCTAAATATTATATAATTTCCAATTACATTTTATTTTAGCCATAAACCATTTGGTTTAGTTTTCAAACCCATGCTATTTTGGCTAATTTTGTTCAGAAAAGGAAGTCTTTGCCACAAGAATTAGTATTTATTGAATTTTGTTTTATGACTTTATACTACTCAATTTCTAATAAATGTTCCATCCTTTTAATATATTTTCTAATTGTTGGAGAGAAATATCTATATGTAATAATTAGATCAAGTTTGTTGGTTGTGTTTTCCTAACCTTCTTTGTCATTGATTTTTGTTTGATCTATACATTTTTTTTGAAAGTTTGTCAGTTTCTACTGTGCTTCTTTTGTTCTTCTGCTTTGTATGTTTTGAGATGATTCATTTAGATACAAAATGATTCAGTATTTTGCATTTTCCTAATAAACTGGTTTTAAAATCATTAAGTAGTGATTTTTTTCTGATTCTTTTTTTGCCTCAAAGTCTATATTTACTGAAATTTGATTGCTAACAGATACTAAGACAACTCAAAATAGATTTTGATATACCAGCAAAACCAGCTTTCCTTCATTGGTATTTCATTTGCCAACGATTTTCATTCTCTTACCTTCAGTATATTTGTATTTACATTTTAGATACTTCTTATAAATTATTTATGACTGTTTTTTTAAATTGGGTATAAGAAACTCTGGTTTGTAATGAGTCAGTTAACCTATGTACATGTATGTGCTCTATTTGGTTGCATTTCTGCTGTCTAATAGATATTATGGCTTCTACATGCTGTGCTTTCCATTGCTGCTACTGCTGCGTCTTTTTTTTTTTTTTTCCTGTTTGCTGCTGCTGTTGTTCCCTTATGTGCATTCTATTTGATTATTTAATTTACTGCATTATTTTTCTCCCTTTGAGTCTCCGGAAGTTATTAATTCTTTTTAAGTAGTGACTCTTATATTTTTATCATACTTGTCTTAAGAAGGTCTAAAGTTCACTGATATCTCTGTCTTTATCCAAGTTAAAGTCCCTTCTTTCCACCACGGTCCCCTCTTACCAGACGCCCTTGCCATTGCATCCTAAGTTATAGAGGAGGTTTAATATCAGGACGGTATTGAGTAAATCCAATGGGCAAATGGGAACAGTTTGTACAACTCACTTCCTGTTCATTCAATTTGACCCAACAGATATGATTGCAAAACATTTTGAAAGTGCAATTATCAGCATTTGCTTTTCTTTAGATAAGCTGATTGGATTCTCCTTCTTTCTTGTGCATTAGAATTCACACGTCATGTTTAAAATATAAAACCACGTGGTTTTTTTTTAACTTTGTGGGCAAAATAAATAAGGGTACTGTTGTACCTTTGACTATACAACAATTTTTGAGATAATTTTAGAATCCTCATGTAGAATATGATTCCACAGGAGTATTTTTTCTGTTTATCAGGCTGACTATAAAATAAATATCTAATTAGATTTATTTTTTAAAAGCTGAAATTTTGCTTTCCAGGAATTAAGGTAACATTTTGGATGTATTCTCAAAGACCCATGATCAAGCAAAAGATGCATGCAGTTCTAAGTTTGAACCAAAGAATGTGCCATCTTTATATCATCTCTACATTCAAGAATGACAGCAACGTATGAGAAAAAGTCTTATCCTGTTTTCATCATTTCCAGAGTGAAATCAACTTTTAATAATCAGATTTCTTAGTGTGATGATCCTTAAGTTCAGTAATAAAGAGTATGATCCTAAAAAAACAGAGCTAACAAAGTTTTGATATTGATGCCACGATTTATTATATATTGAATTGTTGTAGAAAAATAAGTACACTAACTAATACAAATAGTTCATTCTTTCTGCTTAAACATTATCAATAATTAGAAATACTTATGTACTATAGTAAATATTTGTATTATATTTATACTTAACACTTATGACTTAACAAACTTTTACTTGGGTTCTTTTATACAGGCAATACATCTCTTTGAATAGATAAATACTTAATTTATTTATTAAGTAATTATTAGCAGTTTATTGGGTTTCAACTGAATTTAGATTTAGTTTCTAAAAAATGAAGCTCAGTGGGCTATAAATGATTAATACAGAGTCAGCAAACAGAAGAATATGATATCACTTTACTGAGGCAAGCCAGTATCTGTGGTGAACAGATTGTCACAATTCTAAAAAAGAAAAAGTCTCAGATAAAGTGATGCCAGTTACAATATGTGAGAGTTACATTAGTGTTTGCTCATTTAATTTGCTGAGATTAAGTAATTATAGAGAGTTGGGGTAAAAATTGTTCTATCAAGAACTGCCTGTCTAGCCTTATAGCTACAATATAATTTTGCCTTTACTATGTTTCAATGTTGGTGTCTGTCTCCACTCTCCCACATCCAAATTTATAGGTAGAACCTGTTCCTGGTTGTGATAGTAGTAGGAGATGGGGCCTTGGGGAAGTGACTAAATTATTAGGGCTCCAACCTTGGGAATGGAATTAGTGTCCTCAAAGAAGAGGTTCAAAGCATGTTGGCTTAGGCCCCGACTTCCTTAAAAGACTCCTAAAGCAAAAAGTTAAATTAAGAATCAATAAATAGGATGGATTCAAACTAAAAAGCTTCACAGCAAAGGAAACTCAAGAATGTGAAGAGAGAGCTCACAGAATGGAGAAAAATCTTTCCCAAACACACCTCAGCTAGAGCATTACTCCCCAGGATATATAAAGAACTCAAAAAACTGAACACCATAAAAACAAACAACCCAATCAATAAATGGGCTAAGGAACTAAGCGGACACTTCACAGAAGAAGAAATACAACCAATCAACAAATATATGAAAAAAATGTTCAACACCTCTAGTGACTAGAGAAATGCAAATCAAAACTACTCTTAGATTTCATCTCACTCCAATCAGAATGGCAATTATCAAGAATTCAAGCCACAATAAGTGCTGGTGAGGATGTGAGGGGAAATGTACACTGATTCATTGCTGGTGGGATTGCAAAATGGTGCTTTGGAAAGCAGTATAGAGATTCCTTAGAAAACTTGGAATGGAACCACCATTTGGCCAAGCTATTCCACTACTTGGTCTATACTTAAAGGACTTAAAATTAGCATACTACAGTGATACAGCCACCTCAATGTTTATAGCACCTCAATTCACAATAGCTAAACAGTAGAACCAAGATAGATGCCCTTTAATAGATGAATAGATAAAGAAAATCTGATATATATATATATATACACACAATGAAATATAACTGAGCCTTAAGGAAGAATGAAATTATGGCATTTACATGTAAATGGATGGAATTGGAAAACATCATGCTAAGCAAAGTAAGCCAATCCAAAAAACCAATATTTTTTGATAAGTGGATGCTGATCCATAATTTGCAGGGAGAAGGGTTTCAAGGGAAGAATGCAGGAACTTTGGATTGGGCAGAGGAGAGGGAGGGGAGCGAATTGTGTGGGGAGGGGAGATGGTTGAGACAGACATTACTACCCTATGTATGGGTATGATTGCCCAAATGGTGTGACTCTACATCGTATTCAAACAGAGAACTGAAAATTTGTGCTCCATTGTGTAAAAAATAAAATAAATAATATAAAAGAATACAAGCAACAATAAATGTTTGTGAGGATGTGGGAAAGAAAGATACACTCATACAATGCTGATGGGACTACAAATTGGTGCAACCACCCTGGAAAGCAATATGGAGATTCCTCAGAAAACTTGGAAGGAAACCACCTTATATAGCACAACTTTCCATTTCTCTGGTTGGACATGATGTAGAGTCACACCATTCATGCAATAATACCAGTACATAGAGAAGTTGTACTCTATATATGTATGATGTGTCAAAATACATTCTAGTGTCATGCACAACTAATTAGAACAAATAAAAAGAAGAAGAAGATCTGTAAACGGGAAAAGGAACAATGAGGGAGGAGAGTGAAGGTGGAAGCACTAGAGATTAAAATGGAGCAAATTATGTTCCATACATATATTAATGTTAAAATGAACTCCCCTACTATGTGTAACTATAATGTATTTTTTTTAAATTTTAATATTTATTTTTTAGTTTTTGGCTGACACAACATCTTTGTTTGTATGTGGTGCTGAGGATCGAACCCGGGCCGCACGCATGCCAGGTGAGCGCGCTACCTCTTGAGCCACATCCCCAGCCCTGTGTAACTATAATGTATTAATTTAAAAATGTTCAAATGTTTGAAAAAAAAAGAAAAGAAGAGGTTCAAGGGAGCTCCCTTGGCCTTTCAACAGGTAAGAGTGGAGCAAGAATGTGGCATCTTTGAAGCAGACTGAGTCATCTTTGAAGCAGTCCGAGTCCTCACCAGACACTAAATCTTCTGACACCTTGGGAATTCCCAACTCCAGGAACTATAAGCAATAAATTTTTATTGTTTATGAAGTACCCCATCTAAGGTATTTTATTATAAAGCCCCCTCCCCCAAAAAAAGACTAAGCCTATATCACTAGGTAGAGAATTTTTGCCTAAATCTGGGAAAAATTAAATGAAGAAGCCAACCTATCTCCTTAGACCAATCCCTCTCAAACTTTAGAGAGTATAAGAATCACCTGTGAACTTATTAAAAAAGCTTCAACTCTCAAAGGTTCTGGATTCAACATATCTGTTTTTAGGGCTAATAACCCATAGTTTAATTGCACCACATTTTAAAATCAACCACATACTTATATGACATAGCTAATCTACAGACCACACTAGAAACAGTGCTTTAGGTTGAGATGATTTTTTTAACCTTCCAGCAGGTCCATTAGATAAGTAATATACCTTATGTAGCAAATTTCAAGTGAGTTTCATTGTCTCTTTATGAAGTTCAAATGAAGAATTTCATTCTCTTCATGAACACTTTGCTCTCTTATTTAAGAGTTCCTTTGTTTGAGAGGAGACCCCCAACATTTCTTTTAACATGTACAAGTATACTTTTATTAGAGAATACCATCGTGTAGCTTTTTTAAAAAAAGCCTGAAAAATAACTTGTCCATTTCATGATAAATTTTCTTTCAATGGTGACAGCAAATACATACTAAAATCAATATTGGTGAATATTTCCTTTCTAGTAAATAATCATTTCCCTTAGATAAATTTTTCTATATTTTCAAAAGCTTATTTACTTTCTTTAACTCAGTTTTAGACATCTTTCAAACCTGAAAAAAGTTTTTACCTATTTATAAGATGTTGTTTCTTTTCTGAATTAATTTATGCAATATAAAAATTGAGAGTTTGCATTTAGAAAGTTTGAAAATGCAAACTTTGTTAATAGTAGAATCATTTTGGGAAAACATCCTTTGTTTATTTAGAAAATCTGACAGTTCCGAACTCTTAATTTTCTAGTTTCCCTTATTCTCCTCTTGATAAACAAGTTTAAAATTATTATTTTTTCTCTGAAAAGGCTGAATGAAATTTGCTTTATACCACCATTTAGATGAATCACTCTAAAATAGTTAGAACATTATAGAGTCAAAAGGGCATTTCTTGTGACCACTCAGCTCTCACTCTGATAAAAGCAGGGCCCTTTTGTTGTTGTTTCTTTCCTTACCTTGATATTCTTCTACCTTCCATTAACTATTTTAATTGGACAGTAGACCTGGGTTTTATTTTTAATCTTAACTTCCCTCCAAAGTCTTTTTGCTCTCTAAGTACTTATCAAGGAATCACTGTCCTCAGAGAGTTGTACCAAATGCCTTTGAAGACAAAAAGGATAAAAGGGAGGGAGAGGAGAGGGAAAGAAGAAAACTCTGGGGTATGTGCATTGATTTATAATCTACTTCTGTTAACAGTGATGTGTGTTATCCAGCTCAATGTATTTATGATTCTACCCCTCTTAAGCCACCTGACTCAATTTTCTCTGATTATAATTCATGAGTGTGATGGTCAACTTTACATGTTAATAGCGTTCTAAAGGATGCCAAATGGCTAGTAAAACATTTTTCTTGGGTATGTCTGTACAGATTTTCCTAGAAAATATTAGCATTTTTAATTAGTAGACTGTGTAAGAAAAGATACCCTGCCTACTGATGTGACAATGCCTAAAAAGTTAAAATAATCACATAATTACTGGAGACTTAGGTATAGCTATTATTTATTTTATTATAAATTGTGTTAGATTTTAGAAGTTGCCGCAGCCTTGCTGGGCGAAATAACGGGGGTGGGGGGGGGGGGGGCGAGTGACAAGGAACTTGTGAAGGTTGATACAGCGGGAGCCACTTTATTGCAGGACAGTATGTAATGTCCTGCTGCTTAGAGATACCTGGAAGTCAACATTATGAAAATGCCTTATATTTCCATCAGTCCAAGAACAAGGATAGTCTCTAAGACCTATTATATTATTCTAAAACTCTTTGTAAGCAGTTTAAATTGTTTTGCTTCCTCAGCCAAAATGAAGAGAAAGATTGTCCAAACAGAAAATCTGAATAATTTAGCCCTCTCTTGGGAGAAAACAAAGTAAGTCTCTCTGGAATCTATATATTTGCAGAATCAGTAGCTCATTGTACAACTCTCTATTTTACTTTGGTTGTATAGATGTTATGTATAGCATAACAAAAACATTTTTAAACTTTTGAATGAAATATATAAAGTACAAATGATCAAATATATATTGTTAAGGTCAATATTTTGTTTAAATCATTTTGTCCATTTAAAACAAAAGATCAGCATCTCGAAACAATTTAACTTTCTCAAGTTCATCCATTATTATGAAGCTTGGGAAAGGACCAGAGACTGCTTAGAGATTTCTGTTTTTTTTTTTTTTTCTTTAATTGATCTTTTATCAATCTGGAAGTCTATCAATAAAGGCAAATAGCAAATAAAAAATATAAAATAGACTTTTCCTACTGCCAACTTTGGTTTAAGCTATATCACTATTGGCTGGAGAGGATAAGCCAACTCTTGCTTGAAAAACTTTTCCATCATAAAGGACAATTCATTTTAAACTACCTAGAACCCACAGATTATATTCTCTATTAAGGATTTTTTTGTTTTTGTTTTTTTCTTTTGCTTTCATTCTAGACCCATTAGACTACTTGATTTGTTTATTGATTCAAATCTGTTTAGTTGTGCCATCATTTAATGAGAATTGGCTACACATAGGGAGAATTGATATCAACCTTCAGGGTAGTGTCTGCTTTCATAGCATTTTTTATATGCTTAAGAAGAGATCTAAGAAACAACCCAGATTAATTAATTTGTAGACTTCATGCCCATGCCAAAATTCAACTTTCTAGATCCCATAGCAAAGGAGATATAATTTTGTTTATTCTAACTCCTTTAATTTAAACACATTTAGTTGGGGCAGATGGTTCAATGGAGTCCCCACAACTCCTTATTATCTTAAGGCATATTTGCTTCACCCATTTACATTAGCTATATCTAAACCTTGCAAGCATTTGAGTTTCAGCCCATGAAGTTTAATCACCTTATTTTATAATGAGAAAACGAATGCTCACAGAGATTAAATAACTTGGCCAAGGTTACACAGCTAGTTAGTGGCACTGAGCCAGAGTCACAATCCAAGTATACTGGTTCTTTGTAAAAGGTGCTATATTCACTTCACTACGATTTCATCCTCTTTATTTTAACATTTGTCTGAAATAAGAAGCCGCTGTGTTTTTTTAACTTTGAAAACTGTATCGTGGCACTTACGATTTTTATTCACATCCCAAATTTCAAAATGTCATTAACAGATTAAGTATTTTACTACTCGCTATTTTGATGTTTGCACTCCTCCTCCGCCTTTCTGCTGCCTTCTAGCTGCTGAAGGGAGAAAGGAGTTACACAATTACGTAAGAGAAAAGAATGAAAGGTTTTGGGAAATGAATATGAATGAGGGGGTGGTAGGATTATCAGAGGGAAAAACTGCAGAGGAAGGACAGGGGAGAAGGAAAAAGTGAGGCAGTGCTTCCTGAAGATTAAAGATAGGAAGAGTAGAGAAATAAAGGCAGCCAGGTCACAAACGGTTTTCTTTCAGGAGATATGCTTATTCTGTGTACATCTGCAATGAACTAAATCCACTGACTTCAGGCAGATTTTTCTTGGGCTCAAGTAGCCAGTCCCATAAAAAATTGTGAAGTTGGCAGAATTTATCTTGGAATTTTCTTTTGAACTTTCGCCCATTCAACCATTTTATATAGAACATGTTGCTTTTTCTTCTTCTCTGAATCACCCCATGCTGAAAACTGGGTCTTATTTGACAACTTAGTTTTAAGCCTCTACTCACTCTGGAATATGTATATTTCAAGTCCTCTCTTTTAATTTTTGAGTGCAAGGACCTCTCAAGGTTGGACAAGGGACTGTTCAAACAACAGTGAGCAGAGAAAGGAATCACTACAAGATCAAAAGAATCCTCCCTAGAGTATCTTCAATTTTAAAATCAACTGACTTTATGTGAGGCCCACCTTACTCACATTAAGCCTGATTTCTAAAGTACTCAGCATTCTTTACCCGCTTTCCCTACTCAAAACCCTTAGGTTCTAAAATAGACAAGAAAGATACAAGTAGTATATTTGTAAAAGTCAACGTAGAGAAACATCACTGAAGACCCTAATTCAGAATAAGCAGACGTAATCTTCTGATTTTTACTCAATGATCTGTGTCATTCAAAGTAATACAGTTTTTATTAATTTATCTTCCTACTGAATGTAGGAATATGGGCCTTAACCAATTTAGTATTTATGAATAATGTCTTATTTCTCCTCATAATTGAAGAAAATATTAGTAAAATAAGCAGAATTTCTATGAATTCATAAATGGAGGTCACTGAAAAGTTGATTGCTATAAACGAGATCATAAAGTTCAGGAAAAAAAATTTAAAATTTCCCAAATCTTCTAAATTCTGAAGCCAGATTCCTTGCATCCAATATTGGGTTCTCCTACTTACTAGTCTTAATTCCTCATCTACAGAATTGGAATAATAATAGTACCTTAATCAAAGAGTTGCTGAGAGGATAGAGTTAGTACTTTAAAGTGTTTAGAACAATGCTAGTAACTCTACGTATGTTGCTAAATAAAATATTATAACTAATATTTCTTTCCTGACTTGGATGGCAACTAGTTAAGTCTACAAATTGATCTGTTGTATAACTCAAATTGACGTTGAATTTATATATCTTTTTCCAGTTAACTTACTGCCTTTAGCATGGTGCAGGTGGAGAAAAGACTATTTTACTTAGTGGAATGACTATAGGCGTCAACGTTTCTCTTCAATGAGAAAATTGAATAAGAGTATGTGACTCATTGCTTCTTCATTATGTTATGTTTATAAATGATAGAGCACAATTTTGCCTTCAAAATCCCAAACACTTTTTAAAAAAGCTTTATTGAGATATAATTCAAATACTATACAATTCATTCTGTCATCAGTCTAATTCCTCCTGCTAATATTTATTGACTATTATGTCCAAAGCAATAAACACATATTATTTAATTTAATCTTCACAAGAATCCTTAGGGTAAGTATTACAATACTCAATTTTATTATTAATCTACAGGTTAAGTACTTTGCTCCTAGAGGTTGAAGTGAAGTTTGAACTAAAGTCTATATGGCTACAACATATTATTTTCATATCATACTGCCTCTCTTTGGATAATTACTTTGGAAAAGGGGGAAAATATAACCGAGGATACCCATGTTTAGAGAAACACTAATTTTTTTAACCCATCAGAAGAAAAGCCAAACAAGCAATAGAAGTAACTGGAAATTGCTTTCAGACTCTCAAGTAAAGGCTGATAATGCAAAATGGTATTGTATAGCAACAAGCAATAATAATATGGATATACCCAAATCAAATACCAATATACAATACTTTTATTTGATAAGCTTCAACACTTCTTACCAACATAACTACACCAATCTTCCAAATGAGTTAGGGTAGGCATTAATCATTTTATTTGTCACATCAGATGTTAGACGTTATCTTAAAAAGTCACATCTGGACATCTTCGTGCTTGTAATTACTTAAGCAGTTTTCCACAATTAATTTATCAACTATGTAAGTGTTGTTTACGTTATTCAGCACGATGCTAGCCACCAAATTTCAGAGAGAGAGAGAGAGAGAGAGAGAGAGAGAGAGAGAGAGAGAGAGAGAGACCCTAGCAGAACAAGAGGAACCCAGTTGCAGCTCTTGTGGGATTTACATTTTAATTTAGGATTTCCTAAGGAGAGGTAGAGTATGCTATAGATTATAGTACATGGTCTTTGGAACCTGGGCTGTGAACTTGCCTCTCCACTTGCTGTATGTCTGACCTTGGCATCTTGATTTTGGACTCAATTTCCCCATTTGAACCATAATTGTTGGCTTCGAAAAAGCTCACGTTATCTAAGTTTCAATTCAGGTGCACACACCATGGGATGACATTAAGGAAATGTTACACTGGCTCAGAGTAGTAGGTTTTTCCCAGTTTTCTTCCCCTTGGTACCTGTCATGATTCAATACATGATTTTACTCCCTGTTCACGGAGGAACTGAGACATGTTTTTCACTGCAGCTTAGTTGTCTGGGTGTGCCTGAGGAGGCGTCACAAAGAGCCTGTAAAAAAGGTCCCTACCTATAGCAAGGGAGCTGGAAGGAACCTAGGAAGGGCACTGCGGCCAAACGTTCGGTTTCGGATTGTTCTTTGTGCCAGTAATCATTGAGTTTGGGTTCTGCAACTCGCAACCAAAAGCCCAAAGTCACGGAGCTGTAAATTTTCTGCCATATCTTAGCGGTCCCCACACTCCCCGCCCCACCCCACCCTCAAGCGTGAGTGAATACGCAAATAAGGGTTTTTCAGGCGTCCGCAGGAAGAAAGGAGGGGTAGGCAAAGTCGAGACTGGACTGGCCCTGGCACCGCTGAAGCGCAGAACGCCCGAGCCCTCAGCCACGAGAGTTAAAAGCCGGCGGTCCCGGGCCGGGAGGAGGCCCAGGCGAGATGCTGGACGGGCGGGGACCGATGGGGGGCAGCAGACCACAGACGCGCACCCAGTCCACCCCCGAGGCTTCCTCTTGTCCCGAGGCACCCCCTCCCCCCGCGTCTCTTTTGGTTTCGACCTGCCGACTGGGAGGGGCCGCGGGACGCCATTCCCACAATGCTCTGGGCGTGCCGCCGCCGTAGCTGCCGCCTCCGCTGCCGCTAGTGGAAGAAGATGGCGGAAGGCGGAGCGGCGGATCTGGACACCCAGCGTTCTGACATCGCGACGCTGCTGAAAACCTCGCTCCGGAAAGGGGACACCTGGTAGGGGAAAGATGTTGAGGTGGTTGCAGTTGCCTGAGGACGGTGGAGGACTGGGCGGGAACCGCGGGCTGGTGTGTTTCTCTAGTGACAGGTGCGGGCAGGTCCGGCGGCGGCCGCCTTAGGCAGCAGGATTTTGGGGCAAAGGTTAGACCCGAGATGAGGGCTAGGGTTCTTGGCTTGTCGGTGCATGCTGAGAGGTATGTGGGGAGCGGCGTCGGCAGCTCGTGCGGGTCCCTTCGTCCTCCTTCCTCCCGTAGTGCCGCTCCCACCTCAGGCCTTCCCGAAGGATAGGTTGTAGTCGTTCGGCGTGGGTTTTACACTATTTTGACAGGTCCTCGTCCCATAGCTTATCGTAGTCTCATTCGCTTTACTTTTCCAATCATATCCCTTCCTGGCATTGTCGGCATCCAAGTTCCCCTTTATTCTGATTCTGGTAGGCTTCCGGGAGTCAGGCTGCAGGATGTTTGCGGTCTGTACTACACAGGTGGCATGTGTCAGGGCTCTACTTAAGAGAAGGAAACCTTAATTTCCAGGTCCTTGTGAAAAGGAGGGAGAGGAGTAGGGAACCTTAAGCTTAAGAGAGATACCACGTGGTCTGGTGCTCTAGTGGAGGCTTGGTAGAAGCCGGCAGTGTTTCTGTTAGAAGTGCAGCCCTTCCCTCCTGTTTGAAGGATAACATAGGCCTGCAAAAAGTAGATAAGTCTACTTGAGGCTTAAGTAACTTGCTAATATTCAAACTTATAAAATACTGTACTTAAAATACTGAAGGAAGTGTGTGGAGCTTTTAATACTTGCAGCCACATCAAGGGACATCCAGAATAACTTGAATACATGAATATTTAACATAAAGGGAAAATACTTTATGGAAGAAGGATAGTGTGAGTGTGCCTCTTCATTATAATAAAAAATTTTCACGTCCCTCTGTCATCAGAACAGTGATATATAATTCACAGTGGTTTTTTTTTTTTTTCCCCTTATACTCCAGTGTGACTTAGTGGAAGGAGTATAATAAGATTTAGACTTATTTCACTTAATTTATTCCATCACTTAACTTGCAATATGACTTTGAGGCAAATTCATGTAAGTCATTGCACCACAGTGTCTTCATTTATAGAATGCACCTTAACAATTTTATTACAGGGGTTATATTTAGATTCAATCAAATATTCCAAAACATGTAATACCTATGAAATATAGTCTTAGTTACCTTTTTATCTCTGCCATTGACTCCTGACCAAATGCTGTAGTATTGGAATAGTTATCAAATAAGCTAATAGTTGGCAGATCTGGGACTTGAATTTAAGTACTTTGATCTAAGCCTTAGTACTTTTTTTCCTACTTTGTTATGCTACATACTGTGTTTCTGTAATGAAAATCCCTAAGGGTGCAATATACACTTGTTGCTATACAGCAAATATAGACTTACAAATGACTTAATAATCATTTTTGTTCATACTGGAATGTTGTTCCTAAGATGTTTATTTTTGAGGAGATTTTGAGCATTTCCTAGGACACCTATGTTTACCTTGGCCTGTGAATTTTTAAAGATGAAATCAGGCCTTCTTTATTGTATGCAAAAGAATATCTTTTTTTTATGTTTTTAAATATTGTTTAGTTGTCAATGGATGTTTATTTTATTTATTTATAAGTGGTGCTGAGAATCGAACCCAGTGCCTCACACATGCTAGGCAAACGCTCTACTACTAAGCCATAAACTTAGCCCTGCAAAAGAATATCTTTTAAAAAATTTAATTCACTCACCCTGTTACTGTGTCTTAAAATATAAATGTGGATATCCATAAAATATAAATCTTTGAGTTATAATATATATTAATGTCATGTTTTGGGTATATTGAGTAATGATTGGTTGTGTTTACAGTATGATAGAAGCAATATGTTGAGGCATTGAAGTTTGGTATTTTTCAAATGAGTGTATTTTTGCTTTTTGGCAAAGTTACTGAAAATCATTTTTAGAGTAGGTCCATATTCGAGTCATTTCAATGCTTTCATTTTAAAGAAAAGAAAACAGGGCACAGATATTCAGGTATCTGTGGAAATTTTGCAAGTTTGATCCACACATTAGTTTTCTCTTTTATTTAAAGGAAAAAATACAGGCAAAAAAGGTATTGGGGAATTTCAGAAACCAATTTGGTTTATCCATGAGCCACTTTACTCGCCAATTAGCAGGTGAAACCTGTCCAAAAAAAAGAGTGTAAAGTAAAAACTTGATTATAAAGGAAAATAATCTGATAAATAGAAATTATATAATGAACTCATGAGTACAGAACTGATAGGAATATTTAATAAAAATAATTTAGTTGTTAGGCGAATTTTTGAAACTCATTAGAAAGTTTTTATTTTTAGGGCCACTCTATAAGTCTCTAGATTAATCTTTAATAGGTATTTGGGCAAATCCTGTCATATTAGAGCTGAAACTACCCTTAACAAAAGTGGAATATTTTCCTTACCACATACATAAAACCATCTCAGAAAGACTGTGCTGCTAATAAAAAATGGTAGGTTTATCATAAAGTTTATTTACTCTTGAGAGTTTAATACAGGTATTTAGAGTTAGAATCAAATGGATTAAATTAGTTCTTGAGCGCTTTGCAAATAAGACTTTTTCCTAGACCTCTAGTAACTAACTCCAGTACCTAGGCAAGTATAAAGATTTATTTGATCTTGCATGAATACCAGAATTTGCTCATTTGTAAGCAGTGAATGATTTTTATATATAAACCGATATTCTACAGGTGAAAGTAAATTAGGTAAGTCTGAGATGAAGAGGCACATACCACTGTGAAGTAGTAGAGAGGAAAGTAACACCAATTAGCAAAGGAAGTAAGTCAGTAGTCTCATTATGCTATTTGTTGATCTGTTTGCATTATAATGAGATTCAGAAAATCATGAACAAGATTAAGCTAGAATTTAGAAACTATACAAAAAAGACTTAAAAATCTCAAAATTCTAAGACTGATCTAGGTAAACAGATGAGTTACAAGGAAAGTTACTGGTTTGGAGGTTTCTTTTAAAATAGACTTATTGAGAACAAATAAACATTTATCAAAATGAAATCACTACTTTATTTTCCCCAATTTACTAAATGGCATTCATCTACCAATCATTTTCAGTAATTTTTTTGTTCTGTTTTGTTTTCGTTTTTGGTGCTGGGGTTTGAATTTGCTCAGACCTGAAAGGCAATTACTGAGATACATCCCAGCCTTTTATATTTAAATTTTTACTTTGAGACAGGATCTCACTAAGTTGTCCAGGCTGGCCTTGTACTACTGGTCATCTTTCTGCCTTAGCCTCCTGAGTATCTAGGATTGCAAGTGTGTGTGTGTGACCTTGCCTAGCTTCATTTTCAGTAATATTTATGTCTGATTATATTTAATGATAATGTGTAGCTAAATATTATGTGTCATTTTTGTGTAACCCATAGTAACTCTGTTAGGTTTTAGGTAACTTTGGAAAGTAATGTTTGTTAACTTGTATTTAAGAATCATTTAATATGTCTTTATTTTTGTTTCAATAAATTGTCAAAGAATTTCAAAGATAAGTGAAGTTTTAAATAGGAACCCTTGATTTCAGCTTTTAGAGCTTTCCCTCTATTTCGCAATTTTACTTAGAAATCTTTAAGGTTTTATTTGTTCCCTTATGTTTATGTCACTTTGAGTGACACAGAAAATAACTTTATAATCATAAATCAGTTAATAATGTGAAGGGAAATTATACACTAACATGAGTTCCAAATTGTTTAGTATGTACTTAAGAAAATTATACATTACTATTTAAATTAATTTTAGTTGTGCCAGGGTGTTTACTACTAAGTAGGATACTTATGCTATTTACAGGAAATGAAACAAGACAGCAAAACTTTTTAATACTGGTAAATGGGTGAAACTAAGGACAGAAATAATGCCATTAAAACACATTTTTCACAATTTAGTTGTTTAAACATCTAGAAAAGCATTTTTTTTTCATACTTTAAGCGTTTTTCTGTAAGTTCATTAGTAAATCCAGGATTAATATACCCTATTTAGCCAAGAAAATTCAGTACTAGTCAGTGATTTCATTTATGTAGTTTGTGACATTCAGACTTGATTTTGTACTATTTTCCTATTAGCACACGCAAGGTATTTTTACAAAATAGTTCTATGTTAGTTACTAATCTTGCTTGTACATAAATATAATAAATAATAAGTTTGTCAGGCATGACCTACAATGTTACATTTAAAAATACTATGTGCCAATTACTGTTATACACATAGAGACAGATTTGTTTACTCTTCATCACAATTCAGGGCACTTCATATTTGACAAAATAAGAATCCATGGCTCAGGGAGGTGTTCACATGGTGGTTCAGCTGGGATTTGACCCTAAGTGGTCTGGTTTTTTGGTTCATTCCCTTAACTCGCTAAACTAAACTTGCTCTTATTTTAAAGATTCATTTAAGAGAGTTTTAACTGTAAAAAAGAAAAAGAAGGACTTTTTTTTTTCCTCTTTAAAGGAAGTCTATTTTATATTTAGCTGCAGAATTCTACCATTTTATCCCACACTTGTCTCTTGTGACTGTTCAATTTAGATATGATGGAGTATGTGGGAAATCTTAACATCTTGCTTCTGGAAATTAAAACATATTTAAAGACTGATAGGTGAATAACTGAATATATAGAACAGATATAATTTTGTTCTGAAAATACCTTCAAACAAAAGAATCTGGGATCACTTATTGTTGAGCTTCTAAATTTTAATTGTTTTATCAATAAGCATAAGCTTTTATTAGTGGCAATATGCCTTTTTCTCATAGTATTTTACAAAGATAACACAGCAAGAAGGTAGTAAGATCTTTAGGGTATTTTGTTTCAGTATTTTGTTCATAATTTAAAAGTATTGGCTTACTGTAAGCTATAGGTACATGAAGTTCTCTTTTTGGACTACGAATCCCTAGAATTAGTCCAGTATAAACAACACAGTTATTAATATTTGGTGTTTTATGTTCCATGTTTATCAACTGATATTTTTCAAAAATACTTCATATAATGATTTTTTTTTAATTTGAAGAACATTTTTAAGACAGTGGAAGGTATAGGTATAGTCTTAGGATCGCCTTAGTTTTTCTAAAAAAATGACAGTCCCAGTAGCATTACTGCTGATTTAACAATTTTGTTATCTTAGTCATTGGATATGTTCATTTTGTTTAGAGAGATTTTTTTTCCTCACTTTGAGAATCACTTTATTAATAAGCCTTAATTATTTGGTGTAGCTCAGTAGTAGATTGCTTGCCTACACGTGAGATACCAGGTTCAATCTTAGCACTGCATAAAAATAAATGAATTAAATAAAGGTATTGTGTCCATCTACAACTAAAAAGTAAACCAAAAAAAGCCTTGATTATTGATGAAAATGAGTTGGGATGAATGTGTTCGTGTACTCCTGTAATCCCAGCTACTTAGGAAGCAGAGGCAGAAGGATGGCAAGGTCAAAGCGAGCCTGGGCAAGTTTAGTGAGACTCTGTCTGAGAGAAAGAGGGAGAAGAGGGGAAAGGACAGGAAGGAAAAAAAAGGAAAGTAAGTTGAAACTACCGGTATATTGGCAGAGAAGTAAGGGGAAGGTTAAAAACATCTTAGGTTGATTACACATATTTTCTGATTTTTATCCTCAAAATAAGGATCAAAATATATATTTATATTTCTTTATAGGTGAGGAATCAGAGAAAAAAATTGGCTTGCCTGTGGTTCACTATTGATAATAAACATTCAAAAATGTTTACTGATAGTGGTATTCTGTGCTAGTCACTATTTTAAATGTTTTACACTTGTGTGTCCTTAAAGTACATGTCCTTATTTACCTCATTTTTTGTTTGATGATTTCAGAGCTAGTATGAATACCTGGTTATAATCTTAAAATTATAAATACTGTCAATTTTCCCTTAGTATTAAAAATAGTTTTATGCTATCACTACTCAAATGTAATTCAAACAGTATTTCACATCCTCTTTAGTCTCCACATAGATTTTTTCTTTTTTCTTCCCTGAGTAATGTCAGTTCAGTTTGTGTCTTTTATTTTCATTTCCTCAGTTACCGATGCAGTTCACACCCTGACTCATTTATTGCCCTGAAATAATTTCTCCAGATTCTTTCTCACATCTATTCTTTAAACAGGAAATGTATTATCCAGTTTACACAAAAGTCACTATTTAGAAGCCACATCATAATATTGATAGATAGTGACCTCTCTTTTAGATAAGATTAAAATTAAGTATCTGAGGAAAGGATCAAGAACATGTCTCCAAGCCAAGTGCTGTAGCGCACTCCTGTAATCCAGTGGCTCTTGGGAGGCTGAAACAGGAGGATCCTGAGTTCAAAGCCAGCCTCAGCAAAAGCGAGGCACTAAGCAACTGAGTGAGACCCTGTCTCTAAATAAAATACAAAATAAGGCTGAGGGTGTGGCTCAGTGCCCCTGAGTTCAATCCCTAGTACAAAAAAGAAAAAAACAGGTCTCCAATAAGAAGGAAATTTATTCAGCTTGTGTTCTAAGATAGAAAATCCATCTTTGTTTCATTCATATATATATATATGTATGTATTTATTTATTTGTTGGTGGACTTTTATTTTCTTTATTTATAATGTGGTATTGAGAATAGAACACAGTGCCTCACGTGTGCTAGACAAGTGCTCTACCACTGAACTACAACCCCAGCCCACTTTTACTACATTCATGACTAAGATTCCACATGTTTTCTTTATAGCTTTCCAAAAAAAAAAGAGGGAAGTAATTACTAATTATTCTGAGAGAGCTAAGAATGCTAACCATCCCTTCCACTCTCCTTTTAATTTTGAGAAGACCCAGGTATTAGTGTGATAATTCCCACCCTTAGAGACACACCCATAGAAAGGACTTCTTTTGTGAAAGAAGTCAAAGGATCTCACTAAAAAAGCCCAAAAGTGTCTCTGAAGCCAGGCTAGTCATAGTTCCAGGGAGCCAATTAAATCAAAACCTTAGAGCATTAGAGCCAAAATTAATTGCTTGTGTAAAAGAGCATTAGGTTTCTTTATTATGGTAAAATAAACTTTTAATGACTTATTGTTTTCTATTTTCAATTGTGTTTTTAGAACTTATTGAAGAGATTTATCTTTGATAAAGATGGAAAATGTTGTATCTATAATACCTATATATAGGTGTAAATCTATAGATATATTTTGTGGTATGGTATCCGTGTTACAGGGGATTAAACCCAGTGGTATTCTACCACTGAACCGCATCCCCAGACCTTTTTTAATTTTTTATTTTGAGACAGGGTCTTACTAACTTGCCAAGGCTGTTCTCAAACTTGTGATCCTCCTGCCTCCCTAGTAACTAGGTTTATAGGTGTACACCAATACACCCAGCTTTATGTTCATTTATTTTTATGGCTTTCAAGCTGAAGAATTTTTCTATTCTTGTTAGAAAGTACAGCTAAGTAGTTACATGTACCATATAGTTGTGGCTGTGGTTTACAAAAATATTGCTCATTTACTATTTGTTTGGTTTAGATCTGGAATGTCCCCCAAAAGCTCAGGTGTTGAAGACCTAGTCTCTAGTGCAGCAATTTTCAGAGTTGGGGCTTTGGGGAAGTGATTGGATCTTGAGGATTCTGACATCATCAGTGGATTAATCCATTAATAGCTAAATAGATTATGGGGAAGGTGGGACCTAGTTGGAAGAAGTAAGTCCTTGGGAGTATACCTTGGAAGGATTTATCCTCCCTCTCCCTCTCCCTCTCCTTCCCTGCTTAAGTGGTGGTATTGTACAGATACAAAAACTGAGGTTGCAGAGTTAAGTATACATGGTCATATACTTGGTCAGTGAGTTTATAAGTTAGGCAGTCCAACCCTGAAACCTGCATTTTTAGTAAACTGTAGCTATATTGCCTTCCTGTGCATGAGAGATTTATATCCAGATTACGGGAGCAACTTTTTGAGCATTGAATACCCAGAAGTATTGAAATTAAGAAGTAACAGGTTTGCCATACTAGATAAATATTTTTATCTGTTATGAGGAACCTATAGAATTTCTAAGTCTCCTTGTCTGTTAACCTATGCTTTCCTACTTCCCACAAATTATTTACCTTTTCTTGCCTTATTGGCTTTATACATCATTCCTATTATTTCATATACATTTTACCGATTCCTGATTTTCTCTTACTTCAAAACTGAGCTCAAGCTGGGGTCAGCGCATGTGTAATCCTAGTGGATAAGGAGGCTGAGATAGGAGGATCACAAGTTCAAAGCCAGCCTCAGCAACTCAATGAGATCCTGTCTCAAAATAAAAAAATAAAGGGAACCTAGGGATGTGGCTCAGTGGTTAAACACCCCTAGGGTTCCATCCCTAGTACCAAAACAAAATAAAACAAAACCCACACAAAAAATCTCAATAAAGTCATTCTCAATAATTTCATCCAGATCTATGGCCCCTTCACTCTTTGCGTTTTAAAGAAATACATACATGATAACAAATTATATATGCATTTTCATATGTATATAAACAACTCTATTATGATTTAATTCACATACAATACAGTTTACCTATTTGAAGTATTCATAATCAATTCATAATCAATTCTAGAATATTTTCATTATCCTAAAACAAAACCTCCTACACACCAACAGTCATCTCTCATTTCTCCCCAAACTCTTATACTGTAGGCTATCATGAATCTTAATTTCGGTTTTTATGAATTTGCTTATTCTCGATATTTAAATTGAATCATATTATATGTGTGATTTTTGTTTCTCAGTTCTTTCACTTAGCATAATGCTAATGTTCATCTTGTAGCATATATCATTTCTTTTTATTTTTGACCATTGGTTATACAGATTCAATAATTTATCATTTTTATTTCAAATTTTTTTAAGTTCAAATTTTTTAGTTGTCAGTGGACCTTTATTTTTTATTTATTTATATTTGGTGCTGAGAATCTAACCAGTGCCTCACATATATTAGGCAAGTGCTCTACCACTGAACCACAATCCCAGCCCTCAAATTTTTGTCCATTGTGAATAATCCTCCTATGAACGTCTCATGTGCAGGTTTTCATTTCTCTTAGGTATACCTTAGAGGAATTGCTAGGTCTTTAGGTTTAACTTTTTGAGGAACTACTATACCATTTTACATTACCACTAGTAGTGTATGAGGGTTCCAGTTTTTCCACATTCTTGTCAGCACTTGTTAATATCTGTCTCTCTTATTATACTCTTGTTAGTGGGTGTGAAATGGTATCTTGTGGTATCTCATTGTAATTTTGATTTTCATTTCACTGATAATTAAAGCGTTGAGCATCTTTTCATCTCCTTAGTCATTTGTATATCTTTGGATGTCTATCCAAATCCTATGACTATTTTAAAAATCTGATTTTTTTTTCTTTTTATCATTGAGTTGTAAGAGTTTATATGTTCTAGGTACAAGTCACTTATCAAATAAATGATATGCAATTTTTTTACCATTCTGTGGGTTTTCTTTTCACTTTGTGTTCATTGAAGCACAGAAGTTTTTATTTTAATGCAGTTCAGTTTTTTTTATTTTGTCATCATCATGTTGTGTGTCATGAATTAGAAGCCTTTGCCTAACTCAAGATCATAAAGACATATTCCTTATTTTCTATAAATTTTATGTTTTTAACATATATAAGTCTATGATCCAGCTAAGTTAATATTTTGGGGGTGTGGTATGAGGAAGTGGTCATTTCATTTTTTTGTATGTGGATATCCAGTTTTATCAGCTCCATGTATCAAAGACTATTCTTCCCTGTGTACTTGTCTTGACACTCTGCTCAAAAGTCAGTTGATTATAAAAGTAAAGGTTTATATTTAGACTTTCCACTCTATTCCATTAAAATATATGTCTATCCATATTTTTGAAATTTGAAAGTAATGAGTCTTCCATCAAGTTATTTTTCAAGTCTGTTTTGGCCTTCTTATTATATTGAAATGTTATTTTTTAATATTCTTAAATATGTGTCAACATTTCATTAGCTCTTATAAATAGCATACTCCTCTTTTTAGCAATTTGTCTTATTATTGTCTCTCATGGAAATCTCCTCCACTCTTTTCTTAGAGATATCTGGTATGGTAATATTTACTCAGTGAATGTTGTATGTCATTTAACCCACAGATCTCTCACCAACTCTTATCCTTATGCCCCAAAGGCACAAACACTATCTTAAGAATATAGGTAAATATGCTAATTATCAAAAAGACATTTACAGTGTGTATGGAAGAAGGTAGTACAACAAACTCTGCACCTAGAAAATGGCATGGCATGCTACAAGGGGGTTAAACCTAAATTAATCTTTCAAGTGGAAAGGCAGTCAGATACCATGTAAATGTCTGAAAACATTCAAAATGAATCAGGCATGATGGCACATGCCTGTAATCCCAGCTGCTCGGAAAGCTAAGGCAGGAGGATCGCTAGTTCAAAGCCAGAAGCCAGCCTCAGCAACTAAGCAGGGCCCTAAGCAACTTAGTGAAAGACCCTGCCTCAAAATAAAAAAAAAAAAAAATTAAGCAGGGGATGTAGGCATTCAGCTCCATGGTTAAGCACCCATGAGTCCAATCCCTGGTTTAAAAAAAAAAAAAAAGAAAGAAAAAAAGAAAAGAAAAATTAAGCTAATATGTATATCGTTCATGGAAATAGTTATGTAAGAAAAATATAAAAGGTAAGTGCTGAATTCTGGGAAACAGTTGCAAAGAGAGGGATGTTTAGGTATCTATATATTTGTAATAATTTTCTTTAGCTACATAGTTTGGGTATGCACATGAATGTTTATTATTCTCAGAATTATAATA
This sequence comes from Marmota marmota marmota, assembly GCF_001458135.2. Classification (NCBI taxonomy): domain Eukaryota; kingdom Metazoa; phylum Chordata; class Mammalia; order Rodentia; family Sciuridae; genus Marmota; species Marmota marmota. The sequence goes on along the minus strand of NW_025999853.1, from coordinate 44,281,167 downwards.
TGTGCCAGCATATGATACAATTTTTTCTTAAAGCAAATTTGGTTGTAAGGACATTTTGTTTTGAGAAATTCCCAATTTTTCTTAGTGTTTTTCCTCCCTCCCTCCCTTTTTTTTTTCATTATTTTTTCTTCCTTCCTTATTTCCCTCCTACCCTCCGTCCCCCATTCTTTTTTTTTTTTTTTTTTTTAATATTTATTTTTTTAGTTCTCGGCGGACACAACATCTTTGTTTGTATGTGGTGCTGAGGATCGAACCCGGGCCGCACGCATAACAGGCGAGCGCGCTACCACTTGAGCCACAGCCCCAGCCCCGTCCCCCATTCTTCTACTGTAAAACAATTAAACACATTAGCTCAGGAAATTTATATAGTAAAAATCATACATTATTAATTAATGTTTCCTTCTTGATTCACATATGCTTATCCAAATTTACATGTCAGATAGAGGTACAGGATATATTTAGTAGAGGGAGGCACACATATCTAAGCTATCAGTGATCACATATATATAGTCTGGATGCATAGTTTATAAAACAAACATACTCTGACCTCCTTCTCAAGTTGCCTATTTGTCTTGGTTTAGATTTGAAAAGAGGTCATAAAAATTAGTTCTTGCTAACTGATGGAGTTAATATGGAGAACAGAAAATAGGTTAGAAATGCTTGAAATCTGACAGTTGAAGATAAACCAGGCCATTGGTTTATTTTAAAATAATTCAGTTTTCTTTGGTTAAGTTTTACTGAAATAATGAAATTCAGAGTTTTAGATATTTCATTAAATAAGGAAATTAGTCAAAAGAGTGAATTAATATCCAAAATTGTTCATGCTCTTAATTCTACACAAAGTCGTTATATTTTTCTAAAGTTAAATGTGCTACATTGTATTAGGCTGAGATTGTTGTGTATTTTCTTATGTATAAGAAATTATAAACTAGAGCTTATATATAATATGCCTACTCTGCAAAGAAAAAGGTAGGATTTTTAAAAATAAGCAATATTATATTTATGTGTTAGTTACCCTGGAACATCTATCTGGGAGCTGTCAGCATAAACATGTACAAATTAATACACACATACACACAGTGTCATATATATCTAAAAGTAAGGAAGCAAAGAAACCCCGGGAAGGAAGAAAGACAGATGTATATATCTTCCTTTTATACCATTTTGGCTTCCTAAATCCTGCTATTGGGATTTCTTCACATTGTTTTTAAACTGTTATATCCAGGACTATTTCTGAATCATATATTGGTCCCTATATATCTGTCTTAAATTTGCTTCTAGGGTGATATTCTTCTGTTTTACCCTCCCTTGCCTCCACAATAAAAATCTTAACTTTTTTAGTTCTTATGATAGCTTTACTGCATTTAAAGAATGTCTTAAATTTGACTCAGATGCCCTCAGCTTTTCTGGAGCCATTGAAAATTATTTCATCCAGCCCACAACAAAACTGTGGTCTTTTGAGGCCTTTTAAATATTCAGCACCATACCATTTAGACCTTTTTACTCTTAGTAATATAACTTTATGTAGATTTGTTATTTACTAAGCTTTTCAAAAGCATGTGATTCTCCCAGTAATCTTGTGAAGTATTTCCAGTGATCTTCATGAAATTTAAATCAAACATATCTCTTCATTGTTGAAAATCATTCAGTAGTGTCTAGTACACTTAGGATAAAATCTTTTATCATTTCTTCAAAGATACTTAAAGACTGTATAGTCTTGATTCTAGTCTACCCTTTCAGTCTTATGTAGCTTTTACCTCCTATTTTCATAAATACCAACTTGATGTAGTCAGTTCCTCCAACATAGAAAATTCCCAGAGTCCTTCTGACTGTAGTATATGATGTTCATCCAGTTTAGATAGCTTTCTTAACTTTCCTAGAGTAAATTTCATTCATATGCTAAAAATGTTATTGTTTGGAGAAATTCTCCTTTATTTTAAAGAGCACCCCTATTACATGCTTTCATAGTTTTGGGTTCTTTCCTTCATGGTTTTTACCACATTTACTGTATGTCTCTTCTCGGGACTCCAAATTCCACAAACATAGGGACTTTGACTATTTTACTTACCACTTTATATGTACTAGCACATACGAAGTAGGCCACCAATATTTTTTTGAATAAATGAATTCTCATTTCTAAGATAAGCAATTTAAGGGTTTTATTTTAATTGTCTTAAGATGTCACAGCAAATAATGTCAGAATCTACTGGCCTGGTTTCAGGAGATAAGAAAATGTATAAACAAAAGAAATTGTGAGAACAAGTTGAGATTGGGTTTGAAAAAGTTCATCCACAATTTAGTATATATCACAATTCTAGAAAAGCTCGTAAAAGAAAAATAGTGGGTTTTGTGGGTTATCTTAAATGAAACAAAAGCATGACTCTCAGATAGCCATAGCATTGAACACTCAGGCTTTTTGTACTAAGTTCCTGATAGGTGAAGATCTAACATTCACCAAAGATACATTGCTTTGAAAATACTTTCTCAAAATAAGTAAAATGGATAAAAAAGTTAGATTTTGCCTTAAAATTTAAATGTGTTTTAATTCTTACATATAGCTTAGTAATATATCTTCTTACTTTATAAAAAGAACTCTGTCATAATGAGGGAAAGTTGTATATGATTTTTTACAGTATCTGTTTTCTACTTAAGTCTTTCTAAATTAATGAAATTTAATCCATTTTGTCCCACCATCCCATATATGAAACACCTATAAAAATTTAATATAGTATATAGTAGATATATAATATATAATGTAATTATATAATATATTTATATAATAAGAACATAACTATAAATTATAATAATGTTAACTCTATTGATATTATATATATGCTCTAGATTATAATTTCCAACCTATTTTAATGTACCTATATCAGTTGTATTGAAATATTCCCAGAACAGGAAAGTTGAAAATTAATGGGTTTAAATGAGTGTTAACTTTTTTGAGGGCACATTGAAGTAGGAAGACCTATTTATTGTACTAGGTTAGGAAGTAAATAAGAGTTGAGGAAGAAGATTGTAAGACTAAGTCAGAAAAACGAGAACAGAGGAGAAAATGAGTATGTGAGTTTAAAGATGGTGTTGAAATATGCTGAGTGGGAAAAGTCAGAAGAGGGAGAAAGAGGGGATAGGAGCTGTCTGTGGAGAAAGTTTCCAAAGAGGCAGAAGGAAATTGGATCCAAAGCAAAGAAGCAAAAATTTTTGGCCTGGGATTTAAGAAGAATTATATTGTCCACCAATATATAAGGGAATCTCTGAGATTAATGTGTGGTACCATGGAGTTATACAAAAAAATCAAGGTTTGCTTTCTTGTACGGAAGACAACAAGGTAACAAGATTGTTGAAGTTAGAGACTAGTGAAGATTCAAAAAATTATTGGGAATGACGGAGATTATGCCATAGACAGGAGGATTGCAGGTAGTCTTTAAAGGACTTGATAGATTGAAAACTGTAGATTTTTAGAACGCATTAGATTTTCTTTAATAATTTTGAGCCCAGATAGTATTGATATAGTATTTTCATGTTGATGTACTAGTACGGAAGAATCAAGATAAATGACCACTGAATTGTTACCCACTGAAATGGGGAAATGATGGTGATTAAGCCACAGAGGTCTTAATCATAAATGAAATGATGTTCTTGATTATATGTTAATATATTTACTTCATAACTTTTTATGTGTTTCAATAGTATACAGAAGTATTTCACCTTTGGACTCATCTGTGAAGCATAGACTCCTGTATAGAAAATTAAAATTAGTCTGTTAGTCACAAAAAAGTTAATTATTACTTGTATTTTGGACTATTCTAGATGTTTACATATTAATAATTAAAATTAATCTTTAAATTTTAGATGATTGTAAGCTATAGTCTATTGTAATATTTGCTCCTAAAGTTTGATGAGCTTCAAGTCAGTAAACATGTCAATTTTAGGATTTTTCTATTGTTTATAGTTTTCCAAGATATCAGGAATAGTAATCTCTATATGCTTCTCCTTTGTTATGTGCAGTCACTCCATTTTTATTTTTCTGGCTTATTTACTGGTTGTTCTAGTTATCAAAAGGAAATAATTTCTCACGACTGAATATTCTGATAAATTAAAAAATGATCACAAATGAATCATACTTTTCTAGTGACAATTCTTCAAGCCTCATAGGGATTTTTTTTTTGTTACAATCTAATACAAGTTCATCTGTTTAGAAAACAATAAAAATATAAAAGATAACAAATTCTTAATGTCTTTCAGGGTAAATAGTTGTAAGCCAAAGTGATATAAATTTTATTAAATTTACTGTGTATTTTTGATCCCAACTAAAAAGAAAGCTAATCTGCTGTTTATAATTGTTTTTCTTGCTTTTCTGCTTAAAATTTCATCTAATTGTCATTTAACCCTATCAGTTTTGGTGGCCTTAGTATTATTCATAGTTTATAGTACGTGTGAGTGTACATATGTGCCATCACTTGATGTGCATATAAACTTATTATTCACATTAAACAGAAAAATTTATTCATTCTTAATTGTAATATTTTATGAAGACAGAAGAATATAAAGAAAAATACAATAAAACACTTGTATACCCCCATGTTAGTTTAAAAATGAAGTATTATAAATATAGTTGAATCTCCCTACATGTTTCCTAATCTCATTCCCTTCCTTTCTTGCTGAGGAAGCCATTATTCTGAAACTGAATTTTATAATTCTCTTTATTTATACTTTACTACTTATGCATTCATTTATAAATAATATGTAGTATCTTTTAAATTTTCATGTAGTTGTACTTGTCTCATATACTTGTATTATATTGCATGTACAATTTTACAGCTTCCTTTTTTCGTTCAACATTGTATTTTTTTTGGATTTTTTTCTCATGTTATATGTAGTTGTAGTTCTTACTTCAGTTTTTATTTAGTATTTCATGGTATGAATAATGCATATTAGAATTTTCCAGTTTTCATTCTTATATATTATGGTGCAGTAAATATTATTATAGTTTTATTCTTGTAAATATGTGCAAAAGTTCTGTAGGGGTAGAACTTAACAATATCAAAACATGATTGTATGGAATGCATATCTTCATCTTTAATAGATCTTGCCAAATTGCTTTCCAAAGTGAGGGTTCTTGCGTAACCCATGAGCCCCCCTACTGGCAGTATAAAAATTCCTGTTAGTACACATCTTCTACATGTTTAATAACATATGTGCATATATGTGCATCTCTTTCAGATATTAATTTGCATTTTCCCCATTGCTAATGAGGGTGAGCACCTTCTCTGGTGTAGAGAATATTCTAATTAGGTAGATGTTTGAGATGTGTTTGTGCATTCCTATGAAGCTCGGTACAGATGGGTAATTTTCTGTGTTTGCATAGTATTTGAGGTAGAGTTAGGACTAGGATAATGCACCAAGGTGATATTCATTCTCAGTGTCTCTAGACATCTTACTTGCCTCACATAATCTGGCCTTGCTTGTGAATTAAATAGAGCTTAAGCACACAATGTTCATTGTAATTCAAATTATTCCCTAATATATCTGGTTTTTTTAAAATTTTTTATTGTTGGTTGTTCAAAACATTACATACTTCTTGATATATCATATTTCACACTTTGATTCAAGTGGGTTATGAGCTCCCATAATATATCTGTTTTTATTATGTTAATACTTGATACAAGAGCTACACTCCATTTTTACATCATTGTTAAATATAGGCACAATGTTGTACAATAAATCTTTTGGGCTTATTCATCTTGCATTACTAAAACTTTATATCCATTGAACAGCAACTTATTTCTTCATCGCCCCCGCCCCCTCAAGTTCCTTCCCTATTCTGCAACCTACCATTCCACTCTGGGCTTTTGAGAGTAAGACTATATTAGATGCCTCATATAAGTAGAATCATGTATATCTGTATTTTTATGACTGGTTTATTTCATTTAGCATAATGTATTCCAGGTCCATCCACATTGCTATATATGCGGGATTTCCTTCTTTTTTCAGACTAAATACTGTTGCATCATATATATGTGCCTGGTTTTTCTATATCCATTCATCTATAGGTAGAATTTTTAGTTCATTTTCCTCTATTGGCTATTGTAAAAAATGCTGCAGTGAACATGGAAGTGTGTATATGTCTTCCAGATCTTGATTTTAATTATTTTGGATGTTTGTTTTTTGTTTTTTGAGGAACCTCCACTTGTTTTCCATAGCTAATGCACCATTTTACATTCCTCCCAAGAGAACAAGAATTCCAGTTTCTCTACATACCACCAACAGTTGTTAACCTTTGCTTTTTTAATAATAGCTATCCTAACAGGTGAGACAAACCTCATTGTGGTTTCCATTTATTTAATATAACAATTGCATTCTAATACATTCAAGTTTTCAAAACAAGCATTAGAGCAGAGCTGACTGCATGTATAAAGTAGAGCTGTAATTTGTTTTTTCCCATGTACGTGGTTCGTTGTCTCAGTATTTTTTAATTTGTTTTAATTAGTTATACATGACAATAGAATGCATTTATGTACTTTGATATATCATACGTAGATGGGATATAATTTCTCATTTTTCTGAGTGTAAATGTTGCAGAATCATATTAGTCATGTAGTCACACACACACACACACACATATATATATATATATACACACACACACAGTAATAATGTCTGTTTCATTTTACTATCTTTCCTATGCCCACATCCCCTTCTCTCCCCTCCCATCACTTCCCTCTGCCTAATCTAAGGTAATGGTGTTCTTCCCTAGTCCCACCCACCCCACCCCCAGCACCTTATTGTGAATTAGCATCCGCATATTAGAGAAAACATTTGGCCTTTGGTTTTGTGGAATTGGCTTATTTCGCCTCAGCATGATATTCTCTAACTCCAGCCATTACTGGCAAATGCCATAATTTTAGTCTTCCTTAAAACTGAGTAATATTCTCATTGAGTAGGTGAACTGAGCTTCTATAAACATTGATGTGGCTGTGTCACTATAGTATGCTGATTTTAAGTCCTTTGGGTATAAACCAAGGAGTGGGATAACTGGATCAAATGGTGGTTCCATTCCCAGTTTTCCGAGGAATCTCCATACTGCTTTCCATAGTGGTTGTACCAATTTACAGTCCCACCAGCAATGTATGAGTGTACCTTTTTCATCACATCCTCGCCAACATTTATTGTTACCTGTATTCTTGACGATTGCCATTCTGACAGGAATGAGATTAAATCTTAGAGTAGTTTTGATTTGCATTTCTCTAATTGCTAGAGATGTTGAACACTTTTTCATATATTTGTTGATTGGTTGTATTTCTTCTGTGAAGTGTCTTTTCAGTTCCTTAGCCCACTTATTGATTGGGATATATATATATATTTTTGGTGTTAAGTTTTTTTGAGTTCTTTATATATCTAGAAATTAATGCTTTGTCGGAGGTGCGTGTGGTAAAGATGTTCTCCCAATCTGTAGGCTCTCTTTTCACGTTATTCATGGTTTCCTTTGCTGAGAAGAAGCTTTTTAATTTGAATCCATCTCATTTATTGATTCTTGGTTTTACTTCTTGTGCTTTAGTCTTGTTAAGGAAGTTGGATCCTAAGCTGACATGGTGCAGATTTGGGCCTATTTCGTCTTTTATTAGGTGCAGGGTCTCTGTTCTAGTGCTTAAGACTTTGATCTACTTTAAGTTGACTTTTGTGCAAAGTGAGAGATAGAGATTTAATTTCATTTTGCTATATATGGATTTCAAGTTTTGCCAGCACCATTTGTTGAATAGGCTATCTTCAGCGAATGTTTTTGGCACCCTTGTCTGTATTTATGTGGGTTTGTCTCTGTGTCCTCTGTTGTCTCTGTCTCCTCTGTTTTGTACCATTGGTCTACAAGTCTGTTTTGGTGCCATTACCATGCTGTTTTTGTTACTAGCTCTATAGTATAGTTTAAGGTCTGGTATTGTTTTACCTCTTGCTTCATTTTTCTTTCTAAGGATTGCTTTGAGTCCCTTATTTTTCCAAATGAATTTCATGATTGCTCTTCCAATTCTATGAAGAATATCATTGGGATTTTAATAGGAATTGCATTAAATCTGTATAACGCTTTTGGTAGTATGGCCATTTTTACAATATTAATTCTGCCTATCCAGGAGCATGAGATCTTTCAATCTTCTGAGGTTTTCTTCAATTTCTTTCTTTAGTGTTCTGTAGTTTTCATCTATGGGTATTGATTTTATATCCTGCTACTTTGCTGAATTCATTTATTAGTTCTAGAAGTTTTCTGGTGGAATTTTTTGGATCTTCTAGATAAAGAATCATGTCATCAGCAAATAGTGATAGTTTAAGTTCTTCTTTACCTATTTGTATCCCTTTAATATCTTTCTTTTGTCTAATTGCTCTGGCTAGAGTTTCAAGGATGATGTTGAATAGAAGTAGTAAAAGAGGACGTCCTTGTCTTGTTCCAGTTTTTAGCAGGAATGCTTTCAGTTTGTCTCCATTTAGAATGATGTTGGCCTTGTGTTTATTGTACACAGCTTTTACAGTGTTGAGGTATGTTCCAACATCCCTAGTTTTTCTAGTGTTTTGAACATGAATGCTCTATTTTGTCAAATGCTTTTTTTTGCATCTATTGAAATAATTATATGATCTTGTTTTTAAGTCTATTAATATGATGAATTACATTTATTGATTTCCATATGTTGAACCAACCCTGCATCCCTGGGATGAAAACCACTCGATTATGGTACACTATCTTTTTAGTATGTTTTTGTATGTGATTTGCCAGGTTTTATTGAAAATTTTTGCATCCATGTTCATCAGGGATATTGGTCTGAAGTTTTCTTTCCTTGATGGGTCTTTGTTTGGTTTTGGTGTCAGGGTGATGATATTAGCCTCATAGAATGAGTTTGGAAAGGTTTCCTCCTTTTATATCTCGTGGAATACTTTGAGAGGAGTATTGGTGTTAATTCTTCTTTGAAAGTCTTATAGAACTTGGCTGAGAATCCATCTGGCCCTGGGCTTTTCTTGGTTGCTAGGCTTTTTTTTTTTTTCAATATTTTTTTAGTTATAGGTGGACACAATATCTTTATTTCATTTTTTTGTGTGGTGCTGAGGATTGAACCCAGTGAGCATGCTAGGTGAGCACTCTATCTCTGAGCCTCAGCCCCGGTTGATAGGCTTTTGATATAGTTTTTCTATTTCATTTCTTGATATTGATCTGTTTAAATTTTGTATGACTTCCTCATTCGGATTGGGTAGGTCATATGTCTCTAGAAATTGTTGATGTCTTCGATATTTTCTATTTTATTATAGTATAAATTTTCAAAATAGTTTCCAATTATCTTCTATATTTCAGAAGTATCTGTTGTGATATCTCCTTCTTCATCTTGTATTTTAGTAATTTGAGTTTTCTCTCTTTTTCTCTTCATTAGCATGGCCAGGGATTTATCTGCTTTATTTATTTTTTCAAAGAACCAACTTTTTGTTTTGTCAATTTTTTCAAATTTTTTTGTTTCGATTTTATTGCTTTCAGCTCTGATTTTAATTATTTCCTGTCTTCTGCTTTTGGTGTTGATTTGTTCTTCGTTTTCTAAGGCTTTGAGATGTAGGGTTAGGTCATTTATTTGTGACTTTTTATTCTTTTAATGAACGCACTCATTACAATAAACTTTCCTCTTAGTACTGCCTTCATAGTGACCCAGAGATTTTGATATGTTGTATCAGTGTTCTCATTTACTTCTAAGAATTTTTTATTTCATCCTTGATTTCTTCTACTATTCATTCATTATTAAATTGTGTATTATTTAGTCTCCATTTGTTACAGTAGTTTCTATTTTTTATTTTATTGTTGATTTCTAATTTCATTGCATTGTGGTCTGATAGAATGCAGGGTATTATCTCTGTTTTTTGTATTTTCTAAGAGTTGCTTTGTGGCATACCATATGGTCTATTTTAGAGAAGGAGCAGTGTGCTGCTGAGAAAATATATTTGCTTGTTGATGGATGAAATATTCTATATATGTCTATTAAGTCTAAATTATTGACTGTATTATTTAGTTCTATAGTTTCCCTGTTTAGTTTTTGTTTGGAAGATCTGTCCAGTAGTAAGACAGGTATGTTAATGTCATCCAGTATTACTGTATTGCGATCTATTTGACTCTTGAAATTGAGAAGGGTTTGTTTGATGTTCATTTGTTTGGGGCATAAGTATTATAATTGTTATGTCCTGCTTATATATACTTCCGTTAAGAAGTATGAAATGTCCTTCTTTGTCTCTTCTGATGAACTTTGGTTTGAAGTCTACTTTATCTGAAATGAGAATGGTAACCCCTTCTTGTTTACGCAATCCATATGAGTGATAATATTTTCCCCATCCTTTCACCTTCAGTTTGTGGATGTCTTTGCCCATGAGGTGAGTCTTTTGAAGACAGCATATTGTTGGGTCTTGCTTTGGGGTCCTGTAAGCCTCTTGTATTTGATTTTTCATTAATCCAATCTGCCAGTCCATGTTTTTTGATTAATGAGTTTAGGCCTTAACATTCAAGGTTATTATGGAGATGAGATTTATATTCCCTGTCATTTTGATTTATTTCTGGTTTTTGATTTGTCTTAGTTTCTCATTAGGTTGAATATCCCTTTAGTGTAGATCCTTCCTTTTCTGGTTTTCACTTTTTTTTTTTTTTTTTCACTTCATCCTCATGGAATATTTTGTTGAGAATGCTTTGTAGTGTAGACTTTCTAGTTGTGAATTCTTTTAATTTTTGTTTATCATGGAATGTTTTAATTTCAGTTTAAAATATGAAACTTAATTTTTCTACATAAAATTCTTGGTTGACATCTGTTTTCTTTTAGAGCTTGAAATATATTATTCTAGGACCTCCAAGCTTTGAGGGTCTGGGTTGAGAGATCAGTTAAGAGCCAAATTGATTTCCCCCTATAAGTACTTTGATTGTTTTCTCTCACAGCCTTTAAGATTTTATCTTTATCCTGTGTTAGTCATTCTCATTATAATGTGTGTTGGTGTGGATCTGCTGTGATTTTTGTACATTAGGGGTCCTGTAAGCCTCTTGTATTTGGTCTTCCATTCCGTTCTTTAGGTTTGGGGAAAATGCTGCTATTATATAATTGAAAAGATTGTACATTCCTTTGGTTTGTACCTCTGCTCCTTCATCTATCCCAATAACTCTTAAATTTGGTCTTTTCATGTTATCCCCTAATTCTTGGATGTTCTGTTCATGGTTTGTTATCTTCTCTGTGTTCTCAACTCTACTTTCAAGATTACATATTTTGTCTTCATTGTCTGAAGTTCTGTTTTCCAAGTGGTCTAGTCTGTTGATTATGCATTCTATTGAATTTATAATTTGGTTTACTGATTCTTTCATTTTGAGGATTTCTGCTTGGTTTTTTTTTCCCATAATCTCTCTTTATTCAAGAGGTCTTTCACTTCCTGTATTTTTTCTTTGATTTTACTCCTTATACTATCCTTTACTTCTCATATCAATTTAACTACGTACAATCTGAACTCCTTCTTAGACATTTCTTCTACTGTGTTATCAGTAGCTTCTGTTGTTGAAGCATCATGGTTTGTTTGGGGTGCTTAATTCCCTTGTTTTTTTAATGTTGTTAGTGTGTTTTCCCATCTAAAAGTATGGATCAAAGGCAAGATAAATTCTACCCTGTAGCCCTATAGTGTCCCTGAAGGTTTCCATCACCTCACCTTTACTGGTAAGACCAATATCAACAGCACCCAGTGTACACAATATATAGCCTTAAACCTGATAGCTCCCACTAAAGCCTCTACTGCTTTCTCACGTTAAACCAAAATGATGAGTTCAGTAACTATCCACAGTATAAACCGAATATTTGTTAAAATGATTTACAATTTCAAATGGTGGATGAGAAAATAGGCAGTGTAGTATGCAATATTCACAAGGGAGCAAGAGAGAAGCTAGAAGTAAAAATTCACAGGAAGAGTGGAAGAGTTGCTGACAAAGATTGGCTGTTGGTTGGAGGAAAATTGGAAAGAAAATCCAAGAAAATAGACAAGAGAGAGGAAGAATACAAAGAAAGAGAAAATATTAAAGACAGAAGAATACAACAAAAATGCAAAACACCATTCATATATCATTGTCCTCCACACACTGATGCGTAAAAAAAATCCTGTTCCAAATATGGTAGAGAGATTAGTGAATCAAAAAATAAAGTAAATCTTGCTGGAAAGTCGAACCTCTCTGTCAGTGTTTAGCAGTTTCTCAGACCTGTCTCTGACATCTCTCAGGATCACCAAACTCAGATCAACCCTTGCAAACCCAGTCTCTATACCACCAATCTGTTCTTCAGATACCTCAGGCTTGGCCATGCTGCAGTCCCAAGATCTCAATGTTGCTCCTACTTGCAGAGAGACCACCAGGGATATACTCATGCAAAGGAGCAACCCCGAGATGCAGCAGCAAGACAGGGGCCACCAGCACTCTCAGGAGGAAGACCCCAGGCTGCTCCAAACCCACAGACACCCCCACACTGGACTTGCAGGTCCCAGCTGGAGTCCCCAGACAGAGGCTGGTTAAGGTAAACCTACTGTCACCCAGGCCCCAGGCCCTGGCTGGTGTCCCAAAATGGGTGCAGCCATGAGCAACCAAACCTGGAGTCTCTCCTGAAGTAGTCCTCTAGGCCATGGTAGCAGTGTTTGTGGCAGCAGACAGCAGGTCATCAGTAGCTGCAACTTCAGGTGTGGGGGCAACATCACCAGGTGATCTCTGGGGGTCAGCAGCAGTGTCAGCTTCAGTTGCATCCGGAGCAGCGGTTTCTTCCATGACAGCAGCACCCAGAAAGAAGACCTCCAGGCGACCTCAGGTTGGAAGCAGTGGAATCAGAGGCCCAGCAATGGCGGTAGTGGTGCAGGTGGTGGTTGATTGACAGGAGACTTCCAGTTCAATGGCAGTGACCATGGAGGTAGTGTCAGAAAATGCGTCCGAGGTGACCAAGGTCGTGCCCAGTGAAAAGACCTTGACAGCCCAGGAAGACCTCCAGGCGACCTCAGGCTGACAGCAGCAATGGCAGTAGCAGTGCAGGCCTGTCTCAGTATTTTTTAATAGAGGTAGTTCTTTCCCCTCTAGTCTGTAATGATGCTTTTGAGATCTATCATATCTTCACATATATGCAAGTCTAGTTCTTATTTCTTTGTGCTTTTTCACTGGTCTTTTTTTGCTTCTGTGTATGCCAGTATCACGTTTTCTTAATCACAGCTCTTGTACTTTGTAACCTTTGATATGTTAATTTCTGTGGGCTTGTGTGCACCACCTATGAAATTATGATAATAGTACCTAAATCATTGGGTAATTAAGGAATAAGTGAAATAATATATTGAAGTGCTGAGAAGTTTGCAGGAATAAAACTCAAACTTTTATTATTAAATGTAATTTTTATAACCTAATAAAGAGTCTTGGTATGTAGTAGAGATTGCCATCTTCCAAACTCAGAGGAAGTAGGTAGAGGCTTAGAGAAGTAATCCCTGAGAAAGTGTCATTTAGGCTGATTTGTGAAAGTCTGTAGGAATTAGCTAAAAGAAAAAGTCTTGGCCCATTCAAGCTCCTATAACAAAGTATCAAGAAGAGACTTTAAGAAACAACAGGGAGTTATTTCTCATAGTTCTGGAAGGCTGATAAATCCAAGATGGCAAAATGCTGACACATTCAGAATGTGGTGAGGGCCCACTTTCTGCTTCATAGGTCTTCTTCATAGGGTGGATGGAATGAGGTATCTCTCTGAGACTTTTTTTAATAAAAACACAAATCTCATTCAAGAGAGCTCTACTCCGGCTAGGATTGTGGCTCAGCGGTATTATGCTCACCTAGCACATGGAGGCCCTGGGTTTGATCCTCAGCACCACATAAAAATAAATAAAATGAAGGTATTGTGACCAACTACAACTAAAAACTAAATATTAAAAGAGAGAACTCTGCTCTTATTACCTTATAATCTCCTAATATCTTGGGAGTTAAGACTTTAACATACAGATTTTAGCAGGGGGACCCAAACTTTCATGCTATTTGTGTTTTGTGTTTGGGGGAAAGGGAGAGTATTTTAGGCAAAAGGAGCCATGAGCCAGAAAACAGTGTGTTGAAGAACTGAAAGAAGGCTCTTTCTTATAGCAGGAACTTAGCACAAAGAAAAGTGGTTCCACCTGCAACTGAAGGAGTAGGTAGGGGCAGATCACCCAAGACCTTTGAAGCAATGTTAAGGATTTTATAACTATTCAAAATGAAACACAGAAGCAAAAATTTGGTTTGTCTAGACCCCAAAGGCATACTGAGTGCTATTGAGAATGTATAAATTCAGCTTTGTTCATTTATTTATAATCTTTGTGATTGATTCTGTTTTGTTGAGATTATTGAGATTTTAGCAGATTTCATAGATTGAGGGGTAGAGTTTTTATGGGACAACAAATTTACAGAGATCTTGAAATATAATTTTTTAAATTTACCTGTCTACTTCATCTAATCTTATCTTACTTGTGTATACCTAATAAGATTTCCATGGTTTTGTTTTTGTTTTTGTTTTTGTTTTTTAATAGATGCCTCTATTATTTGTTTCTCTGATGTTTCATTCCCACAGAATGTAATAGAATATAATGCCCATTTTTAAGTGAAGGTAGTACTGAATGCAACTCAATATCATTAAATGAGAAAGTAATACTTTATACTCCATATCATTATAGAGAAAGTCACTTCAAGAATCTAGGAAAGAGAGTTGATCTACTGATGTTGTGACAGCAGATAAATACTGCCAATTCCAAACCTCCAGTATAACTGTAAAGGATTCATTAAATACTTTGGAGATAAGATCCCATCTTTAAGAAATATCTCTTAAGTAAATATACATTGAATTTTGATACTATTCCACAAATAGTTTGCAACATAAGGTTTGGAAATGACATTTGTAATTATAGTAGTAACATTATCTCAAGTCTATTTCTATTTTTCAAGCATGTGACATTAGCTATTTAAGAAAATGAACTGGGAAATCTGTGTTTCCATTTTAAATGCAAAAGTCAGTGTTTAAGAAAATTAACTAGAGATTAAAATCTACCCTCCAACAGCTTTTCATACAAGTACGCCAAATCATAAAGGAACAAATTAATCTATCCTTTCAAACTACTTTTATAAGTTAGTGCTGGGTATGGTGCTACAAACCTTTATCCCAGCATTTGGGAGACCAAGTGAGAAGGATCGCAAGTTTAAGGCCAGTCTCACAGTTTAGCAAGGCCCCAAGCAACTTAGTGACTCAGTAGTTAAGTTGCAAAAAAAAAAAAAAAAAAAAGGAAAAGGAAAAGCTACCCTAATTTTGTTCAGTAAGGGGAAAAACATTAAATGCAGAAAAATTTCTCACACTCACAATTAATCATGGTAGTCTACACAAATGTTAAGTAGAGAGGAACTTCTCAAACTTATTTAAGAAAACAAAAAAACGGGCTAGGGTTGTAGCTCAGTGATGGAGCGCTTGCCTAGCACATGTAAGGCACTGGGTTTGATCCTCAGCACCACATAAAAATAAATCAATAGGGCTGGGGTTGTGGCTCAGTGGTAGAGCACTTGCTTAGCATGCATGAAGCACTGGGTTTGATCCCCAGCACCACATAAAAAAGCTAAATAAGTGAAATAAAGATATTGTGTCCATCTACAACTAAAAATGTTTTTTATAAACCTACAGCAAAAATTATCTTACCTAATGTGAAACTTTAGATATTACTATTAACGTTATTACAAAAATGTCTTGTCTTCCCCTATATTATTTTTGAAGTTCTAGTCAGTGATTAGACAAGGAAAGCAGAAGTAGAATTAGAAAGAAAAAGGGAAAACACATTATTGTTGCAACAAAATGACTTTTTATAGAAAAATTCAAGGAAATGTACAATCAAATAGAGCTATTAATAGGGATGCTGGTGTCTGTTTTATTTTTATTTACTATTTTAAAGATTAATAACTTTAAAAAAATTAATCATTTGTTGGAACAACACTGTGCCCATCAACTGATGAATGGGTAAAGAAAATGTGGTACATATTCACAGTGGTGGAGTACTTTTAAGCTATTAGAAAAAGGATGAAATCCTGTCATTTGCAACAACATGGGTGGAACCACAGATAATTTTGTTAAGTAAAATAAGCTGTGTATAGAAAGGTAAATACCACATGATTTCATTCATGTGAAATTTAATACAAGTTTTAATTTCATAAAAGTTGAAAGTACAATGGTAGTCAAGGTGGCCGGGAAAGGAAGAGTTGGGGAGAGATTGATCAGCATGTAGTAAATTATAGTTAGGAAGTAAGAAGTTTTAGTGTGCTGTTGCCCTAGGGTGACTATAGATAATATACTGTGTATGTCAGAAAGCTAGAAGAAGGGCTGGGGTTGTGGCTCAGTGGTAGAGTGCTTGCCTAGCATGTGTGAGGCACTGGGTTTGATCCTCAGAACCACATGGAAATAAATAAATAAAGGTATTGTGTTCATCTGCAACTAAAAAGATTTTTTTTTAAAGCTACAAGAAAAGATCTTGAATGTTTTCACTATGAAGAAATGATAAATGTTTGAAAAGATGTTTACCCTGATTTTAACATTACACAGTGTATACTTGTGTCAGAGTGACACATGACATGCCACAAATATGTAGTATTTTTATGCATCAACTACAAAGTTGTAAAATGTAACGATTAAAAAAGTAAAATTCACATAGCAGAAATAACTGAGGTTCCTAAGAATAAATTCAACAACTTAAGATCTTTATGGGGAAAAAATAATAACATTTATTGAAAGATGTTAAATTGTACCTAAATAATGGGGAGAGATTCTGTGCCTATGGATCAGAAGGCTCATCATTGTAAAGAAGCCAATTCTCCCAAATTAATCTGTCAGTTTAATGCAGTTTCAGTTGAAACTAATAAACTGATTATAAAATTCATGGGGAAAACATGTATTTAAATTTCAGGGAAGGACAAAGTCTAAAAATGTTTTAGTGAGTTGATTTCTTTTTTTCTTTTTCTTTTTTTGAAGAAATGATAAATGTTTGAAAAGATGTTTACCCTGATTTTAACGTTACACAGTGTATACTTTTTTTCAGTAGTAGGTATTGAACCCAGACCTTGCACATGCTAGGCAAGCAGATAGGGAGTAATTTTAACCCAAGTATGATTTATTTCATTAAAAAAAAATTTTTCCAAATATGATTTTAGAAAACAGTGTTTTCTCAAGACTTAGTGCCTCATTTCCTTTTTTAACAATTCTTAAGTTCCACAATTCTTCCAGTTGCATAACTCTGACAGTGGATTTGGAATACTGGTACATAGATAATTCTGCATATTCACTTTCAGGAAGTTAAAATACTTATGAATATTCTTAAAGAATTATGGGGTTTTGCTACTTCGGTGCCTTTGCTTTAGTTATTTTCAGACATAATTGTGGGTTTTTATTCCTATAGTGTCGTATGTGATAAGCCCAGAAGCATTAGGATGATGATCTCCTGAAAATCTGTATTATTACACACATGAGCTATAAACATCTCACAAACCTTCACTTTTGCTTTTGTTTGCAGCTGAACCCAGTTAAATATGAGGAAAATGCCCCAGCAGATTTTACTACTGTATAAGAACAGTCAGGGATAATATTGTTACTAATTTTTGTTGGTTAAAAAAAAAAAACTTATTTTTAATATTTTTTAAGTTTAATTATAATTATTCTGATCAACTTTGCAAGCTCTTAATAACAAGGTTTTCCTTCCCTCAAAAAAAGCAAAACACATTAAAGTATATGAAATACTGTATAAGTTTCTGGAAAAGAGCCATTTTTTTGTATTTCTTTTTTACCACATTGAATTTTAAAGCTATGTTGATTGATTCTTATAATTATTTGAACTTTTGTTTAATTAACAAGTATTTTCTTGAATACCTATTACTTGCATCTTTGTAAAATGACATTTTCATGTCAATACCTATCCTCAAATAGCATAGAATAATAGAAATAATACTTAAACAGATATAAATGAAGTATTTTTCTTCCAAATGCTGAGTGGTATTACAGTAATTCTCAGTAATCCTTTGAGATAGGCTTATTCTTTAATACAAAATGAAATATCAAAAATAGATAGCTCTTCTGCTGTTCTTGTGTTTCCAGGTATTTTCCTAAACCAATTTCTTTTCTTTTCTAGGTACCTAGTCGATAGTCGCTGGTTCAAACAGTGGAAAAAATATGTTGGCTTTGACAGTTGGGACAAATACCAGATGGGAGATCAAAATGTATATCCTGGACCCATTGATAACTCTGGACTTCTCAAAGGTCATTATTTTCTTCATTAAGTTGTAAAGGAAAATGATATATATCACATGTATTTTTCCTATAGTATAGGAAACTTTTTTTTTTTTTTTTTTTAAGTTGAGAGAATCAGTATATGTTTACCTTCTTGGATTTTTGCATTATCCTTCTACACCCTCATCACTTGCCAGCCCCTCTGTATCTCATTACATTTAAAGGGAGTGAAACGTAAGTACCAGAACTTCCATTTCTGGCCAAAATGAAGAAACTTCAAACTTACCCTTCTGACAAAAAATAAATGAGATAGTGATTCTCAGAACATTGGTTATCAAGCACCTAAAAACGGTGATCCCTGAGAGATGTAAAAATCAGGTGAGTTAATTACTTTCAGCTTTCTATATTGAAAATTTCCAGGAGGCAGCACAGAAAGGAGAAACCCAATAAGACTCTCAAAGTATCCCTTAGTTAAAGAGACAAAATTTGAGTTCAGGAAGACCAGGGAAGAATGAACATCTCTAAGAGAGAGACCTAGAGATCTGCAGAGGATCTGTCTTCTGTCTTTTAACTGACTATTGATCTGCATATGTGTATGAGGAAGCTGTTAAGGCCAGGAAAAGAACCATCCAAAAGAATCTGAGGGAACACTCAGGATTTAGGACCAAAAATAATGGTATGCCCAGCAGCCAGTGAAAAACCTAATAATTCACAGTGTAAACTACTGAGAACAGTTTTATCCTTACAATTGGGTGAAATTAATTCTCTTGCACTGCTAAACTGAAAGCATCAAACTGTTTCCAAGTAACTTAAGCAAATTTTTGGATAAAGGAATATTTATGGTAATACAAAAATATCCAGCGTATAATATAATATTTATAATGTCTTGGATTCAACCAAATATTTCCCAGTATGCAAAGAAGCAGGAAAATATGACCCACGGTGAGAAGAAATATCTTAAAAAACAAACAAAAAAAAACCTCCCTCCAAAAAGTGGACAAAAAACAGATGAGACAAGTGCAAAACAAATAAAGGTCATAGATTTAAACACAGCTCTGTGAATGATCACACTGATTGTAAACAACCTAATTAAAGGTAGGGACCATAAGATTAGATTAAAAAGTTAAGACCTAAAAAAGAAAAAAGTCAGAAAAAAAAATGTGCCATGCTGATAAGACTGACCTCCAACAACTGTCTGGTATAATCCTCTGCCCTTTGAATAGATGGAACTTGTAAATAGGATATCACTCCCATGATTGATTATAAGGCAGAGGGGAGATTATCCCAAGTGAGCTTTATCTAATCACATATGCCCTTAAAAGCAGAGAATTTTTTCTGGTTGTGTCAGAAGTAGTTAAATTCAAAGCAAAAAAAAAAAAAAAAGACTCAGTGCATCGTTGCTGGTCTGTAGGAACAAGACAGCCAGCAAAGAAATGGTGATCTCAAACATGCAACCATTAGTAAATAAATTCTGTCAACAACCTGAATGGGTTTGAAGACAGAATTTTTCCCTATGCCTTTAGATAAGAGCCTAAACACAGGTGACAATCTTGACTTCAGCTTCATGAAACCTTAAGGACAGAGCCCACCTGAACTTGAGCCCACCTAAACTGCTGACCCACAGAACTGTGAGTGTTGTTTTAAACCACTGTGGTAATTTATTATGAAGCAGTAGAAAATTAATGCTCGTGCTAACACTATCAAAAGAAAACTGAAGTGGCCATATTAATACCAAATAGTAAGTTTCAGAACAAAAACACATTACCAGAGATAGATGGTCACTTCATAATGCTGAATGGGATGGGACAATTCATCAAGAGACTTAATTATCCCTAATATCTACCTTCCTAAGGGCATAATTTAAATAATATGATGAGGAATGATATCAATAATATAGTAGAATAGAAAGTTC
Organism: Marmota marmota marmota; assembly: GCF_001458135.2. Taxonomy (NCBI): domain Eukaryota; kingdom Metazoa; phylum Chordata; class Mammalia; order Rodentia; family Sciuridae; genus Marmota; species Marmota marmota. The sequence goes on along the minus strand of NW_025999853.1, from coordinate 44,260,989 downwards.
CATCCCTTGTTCCCCCACAGAAACACTGATTTAACAGTGGCATATGGACCAGAACATCTTTATGGGAAAACCAGATCCAGTAAAGTTACAATACTCCAGATGAGCATAAAACTGAAAACAAAAATATTGAAACAGGAAAGAAGAATAATTTTATTTTATTTACATGGACTCTTCCTCCAAGCTGGCCTGTTAGAACAAGAGAGAGACTGTGTTGGTGCAGGACATCTTCCTTTGGGGGAAAGAAAAAGGAAAGTTCAGGTTTAACATCCCACTTTTCAGTGTGCTGCCCAGGAGAATAGTTCTGATACCTGAGGGCAGTTAACAAAAGAAAAGGTGTGGGTGGTTGCTGCAGTCAGAAGTCTCTGTGAGGTTGAGAGAAGGCTTAGAACCTGAGTCTTCTGCCAGGAAAGGAGAAGAGTGGAGCATCCTGCCACTTAGTTCAGTAGCTACAGGGCTAGTTTCTGCTTGTTTCACTATGCCTGACTGACCCAGCATAGTTTGGATTCCAGAAGTTAAGAACAAAGCAAAAGGAGTCAGTAACTTGCTTCAGGTGTGATAGCTCTACAATGTTGGGAGAATATGCAGAACATTCCCTGGGGATTATCCCCTAGGGAAGAGGAGTGGAGTATGCCTTTATATTATTTTGACCTGTGGTATGGTAGTCAGTTATCAGAGGGAGGAAGAGATTATGGGTTCATAGAATAAAAAGAAATCAATGAATAGTTACAATTAGGAATTTACATATTCTGGTACAGAAAAGACATATCCAAAGAAAAAGTTCTCACTGATCCCTGAAGGTATTTTCCTGTCAAAGCTAATCCATAAAGACTAAGAAGGGGTGGTTGGGGTTTTTTTTTTTAGTTACACAAACACCAAATGCAAAACTACAAGGAATATAAAGAATCAGGGAAGCTGAATCAGGCACATACTTGTAATCCCAGTGACTCTGGGGGCTGAGGCAGGAGGATTACGAGTTCAGTTTACCAAGACCCTCAGGACTTAATGATACCTGTCTCAAAATAAAAAACAAAACAAAGCTGGGGATGTGACTCAATAGTTAAACAACCCTAAATTCAATCCTTGACACCCCTGCCCCACCACACACAACACATTAAAAAAAAGAAAAAGCATCAGGGAAAAATGACAGAAAGAAGCAAAGTAAATTTCCAGAAATGGAGATCTGCATGACAGAATCCAAAGCAGTTGTCTAGAAGAAGTGCAGTGAGTTGCAGAGAACAACAGAGTTAGGAAAATGAAAATATCAACCAAGAGATAGAAATTATATAGAAGAACCAAACTAATTTTAAAGCTAAAGAATACAATAACTGAAATATTCGATAGAGTTCTTCAAAGACAGACTTAATCCAGTAGAAAAATTGACAAACTTGAAGACTTATCATTTAAAATTATTCCACCAGAGAAACAAAAAGAATGAAAAAGTAAAGAAAACCTGAGGAATTTATGGGACACCATCAAGCAAACTAATATATGCATTATAGCAATTTCTGAAGGAGGAAGAAAAGAGAATCTGGGAAGGAAAATAGATATACAGATCCTTAAGTCCCAAAGAAAAATTGAGTAACGCTGACTGACCTAGCATAGTTTGGATTTCAGAAGTTAAGAACAAAGCAAAAGGAGTCAGTAACTTGCTTGTTTCAACTTGATTTGGTTGACATTATAGAACATGCCACTGAAAAATAGCAGAATAAAAGTTTTTTTCAGGTATATATTCAGAATATTTACCAAGATAGACTGTATTCTGGGCCATAAAACCTGTCTCAGTAAAGTTAAAAGCATTCAAATCATACAAAATTTATGTTCTCTTATCACAATGGAATAAAACTCACTTTGAAGAAAACATATAGCACAGTGGGAAAGGTAGGCAAATGATTCAAACAAATGCTTTACCAAACAAGGGTTAAAGTTTTAAAAAAGCACATACAAAGATGCTCAGCCTCATTATTATTAAAGGAATGAAAATTAAAACCACAACAAGGGAGCCTGGAGATATAGCTCAGTAGTAGAGTGCCTGCCTAGCATGCTTGAGTCCTTGGGTTTGATCCCCAGCACCACAAAACAAATGCACAGTATGGTACTACTACACATGCATTAATGTGACTAGAATTTAAAAGACTGACCCTTACAAAATGTTGACAACAATAAAAAGCAAGTGAAATTCCAAGTTAAACATACATTTACCATAGTATGCATTCATTCTACTCAGGCATTTACCCAAGAGAAATAAAAGCATTTATCTGTATTAAAAATTGTACATGAATGTTCACACAGTGTTATTTGTAATTAAAAAAATTGTGAACAATTTCAAATGCCTATCAACACTGGGATAAACAAATGATAGTATATCCATATAATGAAATCCTACTCAGCATTTAGGAAAGAATGAACTGTTGATAGGTAAAAATATGGATGATCTCAAAATAATAACAACTTGACAAAAAGCAAAAAAGGACATATTGTTTTTATGTATGATTCTAGAAAATGCAAGTTAGTCTGAGTTGTAAAACAGATCAGTTTTCTTAGAACAAGATGGGCAGGAAGAAGAAATGATAAAGAGCCACAAACTTGGGGTTAAGAGAGATTTTCATAATTTTGCTAGTGGTGATGATTTCACACTTATTTTGATAACATCAAAACTTACCAAACTATTTTTTAAATGTATAGTATATTGTATTGCAGTTATATATCAGTATACAGAGACACAGCAAATATCAATTCTGTATTTAGTTTAAATGTGTTCTCTCCTGAAAATGAGTTGATTATTTTATTCTATTAGATATGAATTACTTATTAGATTCTGGCACATAATTTTAAAACTTTCTAAGTTTTTTTCAAGGCAGTGTATTATAATGCTGTGTAAATGGGTATTCAGTAAACAAATTTATGTTTTAATTGAGTCTCTGCAGTTTTCTCGGTGTGTGATTTTTGTCATCCCTAAATCTACATCCCTGAATCTATTTTCTAATTAAAATGGAGATACCTTCTTCATACTGTTACTTTGAAAATTAACTGAGATAACTTGATTTTCTGAAAGAAAACATTTTATAGTATCTGTTTAAAAAAGAATTTTACAGTATATGTAATTTCCTATAATTACTTTGGGTAAATTACTCAATATCCCTGAGTATATATTCTAATCTTTAATATTAGAGATATCTCTCTTATAGGGCTGTTTTGAAATTGACAGATATTTCCTTTTTGAGTGGTAGTATGTCTCATAGTACATGATGCCTAGTAAGACTATATTTCTTTTACCTTCAGAGAGTTTTTGGAAATGTATTATAAAATCTTTTCATCAACAAAATAAAATCTTTTCATCAACCAAATAAATGATTAAATAAAACCTGAGCTAAAAAATTAATACTTGGTTTATATCTGCTCTTGAAATTCATAAGATTCAGAGTTTTCTCAAAGTTTAGAAACGTTGTGACTACAGATTAATTCTGAGTAAGTGACATTCTGTTTACATCTTCATTTTTCTTGCTTGTTGATTCAATCATTAGACCTTATTAGGTCTAATACACTTTTATTATTGAAATGCTGCCAAGAACAGTATTGCCCCCCATATCTATTAATTAAGACTAATTCAGAATAAGAAAATCTCCTTTAAGTTAGCTAAAACCCAGTGAGTTATTTCTGTACTTTAGAAATTCAAATGACCAATTAATAAATGAGTCCCAGATTAGGATTGTGAGGTAGCTACAACTTAGGAAATTGCTTCTAGATTTGGCTGCCCTGCATTTAATTTTTTGTTTTAACTAAAAAATTGAAAGTAGATCACAACATTGGAAGCATGTCAGAATAACTCACCATTTTAGATCTTGGGAAGAATCTGAGCCTTCTGGGATAATGAGACGGTTCACAAGATACCTCTTTGTGATTTCTATTATAGTTCATAGCCCATTTGTCTTGGAATCATTGTAAAAGGTTATTTACTTGTTTCTGAATTTCCTTCATTCATTAATGATAAAATGAACCATGTGGAGATTCTTTGATGCTCAAAATATTACATTCTTCTTTCAGGTATCTTGGCTAATAATTATGTGAGTATATTTTAAAGCCTAATGGATGAAAAATTACATTTTTAGAAAACTGACTAATCATACACATTGAAAACTTTTCAAGCAACAGTGGAATTTGAACTGCTCCAGTGCTTTTTTTTTGGAGTTCTCTCTTTTATATACTTCAAAGTAGTCTTCATGAGTCTAAATAATGTGTGATATGTATAATCAGAATACTAGGGTAAAAAACTATTGCTTTGTTTATGTATTGAGTTTATTTTTCATTTCACAGATGGTGATGCCCAGTCACTTAAGGAACATCTTATTGATGAATTGGATTACATACTGTTGCCAACTGAGGGCTGGAATAAACTTGTCAGCTGGTACACATTGATGGAAGGTCAGGAGCCAATAGCACGAAAGGTACATCTGAGAATAACTTAATTGTTAGTTTTCTTAAAATAATTCACATTTTATTGGTTTTTTTTAATATGTATTTTTTAGTTGTAGTTGGACACAATGCCTTTATTTTGTTAATTTTTTTATGTGGTGCTGAGGATTGAACCCAGGGCCTCACACATGCTAGATGAGCACTGTACCACTGAGCCACAACCGCAGCCCATACATCTTATTGTTAATACAATGTACTATGAAGCCTCATCACTTACTCTGGCAAAAAGGTCTAGCAAAATGTTAGTCTACATTGTATTATAAAAATGATACAACAGCTAACACATATAAAGGATTTACTGTATGCTATTCACTCTTCTAAGGACATTACTTTTTTAATAAATAATCCTTATGGAAAACTCTGTAAGTAATATTCCCACTTTATAGGTGAGGGAATGAAGACCAAAAGTTAGAAGGGGCCAGGGTAGAAAGTACACCAGTATACAAACTCAGGCAGCCTAACTCCATTTTCTGTACTGCACTACTTTTTTTTTTTTTTTTTCAANCTCCATTTTCTGTACTGCACTACTTTTTTTTTTTTTTTGCAAATAAAAATCTTCCAATTTAAAAATGTAGATTTTTTTTTTTGTATCTTTATATTTTTTATTTGGGGGGTACTGGTGATTGAACCAGAAGTGTTACCTAATGAGGCACATCCTCAGTGCTTAGGTCTTTGCTAAATCACTAAGGCTGGCTTTGAACTTGAGATCTTACTGCCTCAGCCTCCCAAGCCTCTGGGATTACAGGCATGTATCACCACACCCAGCTTCATATCTTTATTTTAAAGTTTCATAATTGTAGTCCAGAAATATTAAAAATTGCCAATTTTCCTTTTTTTGCAACTAATGAGAGTTATGAAAGTGAGGTTATTCCTATATTAGAATACCAAATACTCAAGATAAATTAGCTAACCTTACATTTGTATTGATAATTTATATAAATAGAGATTAGTCTAGGTGCTTTATCATTCCTGGAGAATTGAGTGTTTTGACCAATTGAAAGATTGCCTATTTAGCTGTGTAACCATTCTAAAAGAACTTATTTCCCAGGATAAAGGAAAATCTGTGACCAAAATATCTTCAAATGTATTAAACTATATTATTTTTTTTCCTTATACATGTATCATATTATATCCTACAAGTTTTTACTGTGGTACCAGGTCACCTAACAGTTTCATTGCCATTACTCATTTTTATTCTTATTTTCATTACTCTCTTTTATTGTTAATTTTTTGGAGTGATAAAAGTGACATCTTTGGCCATTACTCTTTAAAAGAGGCCTTACTGATATTTCTTAAAATTTGTTTGATAAGCAAATTAAAGTGAGAAAAAAATAAAATAATAAATTAAAAAAATTCATAAGTAAAAAGAAAGAAATTTGAGAAGTCTATTAGAAGACCCTACTTTTATTTTTAATAAGGTGACTGGAATTCCCTGAACCTGAAAAATAGTTTTCAAACTTTAATTTGCACAAAACTGCTTGAGCCCTTATTAAAGATGAATCTTCCCCCAAAATTGAATCACTAAATGTAGGAATTGACATTTTTATTATACCCATGTGACTGATGCAGGTGAACTTCACTTGAAGTAAACAGACTGCCCTTAGAGAGTAGAAAGTTCAACTTGGAATTATAGAATGATTACTTAAAGAATCTAGAGTTGGTAATAGTCTTAGTTATTATGCAGAAACAAAGTTACACATCTTCTCAGGCCTCAAATAATCTCTAAAATGTTTCACTTAGAAATTTGGACACTTAATTTTAATAACAAGCTACTATGAAAACATATAAACAAGAAAATACACTAGGACCAAAATCCAAGAAAAACAATAAGCAATAGAAACAGACCCATAAGGGTTGGGGATGTGGCTCAAGCGGTAGCGCGCTCGCCTGGCATGCATGCAGCCAGGGTTCGATCCTCAGCACCACATACAAACAAAGATGTTGTGTCCGCCGAAAACTAAAAAATAAATAAATATTAAAATTCCCTCTCTCTTTAAAAAAAAAAAAGAAAGAAAGAAACAGACCCATAAGAAATCCAATTAATGGAGTTATTAGACAGAAACTTTAAACTACATGTGTTATTCTCAAAAAAGGGCAATAATTGAAAAGTAGGGTAAGATTAACAACCAGATGTAATTCTAAAACTGAAAATATGAAAAAATATTGAACTTAGTATTTGGATATTATGCTAAGTAAATGAGAATTTGTAGACTAAATGATAATGTCAGTGGACCATATACAATCTAGAAATTAGGCAAAAGAATGGAAAATTTAGACAAAAGTAAAGAATACATGGAATACAGTGAATTAGTTTAACACACAAGAAATGCTGTGAATCCAACCTGAGAATATATTAACAAAATCATACCTAATAAAAAATGTTGAAAATGGAGAAATATAATTCCTAACAGTAGCAACTCCAGAATAGAATTCTGTGATTATGGAAAGAATCATTTGGAAATGAAAGGGAAAGGAGCCATTTTCAGATAAATTTAAGCTGATAGGATTTTTTTTATCAGCAGACTTGTAGTAAATATTGTGAATAAATGTTAGTATGAATTGTTTAAAACATTAATAATTTATTATGAAGTTGAAAATATATATAAAACTATGTAACTTATAGAAGTTTCTAAAATGACCCCCTATATTCTTCAACTCCTCATATCTACATCTTTGGGTTCCCTTCCGTGTTGTATGATGTTTGTGTGACCGTTGGTATATAGAGAACCAATGGTATATTACTTCAAGATTAGGTTATAAAAGACACTGCAGCTTACATCTTGAGTGTGCATGCACTTTAGTTCTCATATCTCACTTGGGGGAATTCAACTGCATATGGCAAGGTCACTCAGAAAACCTATGGTGAGTAACTGAGATCTATGCTAATAAAGAGGAAGGAGGCCTAAGTTGTAAGCTTGGAAGTGGATTGTCTGGGCCTAGTTGAGTTTTCAGATGATTAAAGCCCCAGCCCACAGTTTTTACAGAAACCTCATGAGAAATCCCAAACCAGATCAACCCAGCTAAACTGCTCCCAGATTCTTGACCCTTAGAAGTGACATGAGAAAATGTTGCTGGATTAATCTGCTAAGTCTCAAGGCAGTTTTTTATGCAGCAAAAGATAACTGATGTTGATTTTGGTACCTAGGTGTAGGGTGCTGACATATCAAAAATTGAAATGTGATGACTTTGGAGGTGAGCAGTAGGTAGAAGCTATAAGACTTTATGAATATTAATGAAAACCTAAAGGGCCTTGAATACTGTGAGAAGTTTAGACAGAGCATTGAACTCAGGGGTGCTCTACCACTACATCCTCAGCCCTTTATATTTTTATTTTGAGATAAGGTTTCACTAAGTTCCCCTGGCTGGCCTTGAACTTGGTGACCTCCTGCTTCAAATTCTGAAGTTGCTGGGATTAAAAGTATGAGCTACCATGCCCGGCTGCTTTTATAGATTTTCCAATGACTTTCTGACAATTCAGTGACTAGGTTCTTTTCAGAAAAAATATCTATTAGTATTCTCAAAATTGATTCTCAATTAAAAACAAAAAATAAAAACCTGTGCTTATTTGTAAAATAGATTCCTCAGTGTAACTCCTAATGAGGGGTTTTCTTATTTTTTTATTTATCCTATTTCTCTCTTTTTTTTTGTTTTTGTTTTTTAAATATAAATGAGGCCTGCAGTTTACCTCAGTTTTAGCAATCCAAAAATGTTTAGTAAGTAATACTATTTTAGGATTTTACTCAGATATCGAGTCCCAGAGCCAAAATTTCTGTTTGATAAGAATCAAATATGATTCCTAGTTTTTCTCTACTTAAATATAGCTACCAGTAGTCTTATAAAATTATTAATTTTATAAAATAATAATTTATTAATTTTATAAAATGAATTAAGTTTATTAACAGAGGGAGAGATGTAGGCCATAATCTGTTTTAGAAATTTGTAACATGATTAAGAGAATTTAATATGACAGTGTAAAAATTCATATTAGATTATACAGTAAATAATAGCTACACTCTTTTAATTTTTTGAGCTGAAAACAGATTCCCTGAAAGTGAAAAATGAATTTGTAAGTCACATATTGAATTGATGTCAGCTTGTGAGTACATCTAAGTTATTTTGGAGCCTCCCTTTCACCATATTTGTCTAATGTATCACATATCAGGCCTATTACTATTTTCAGAAACAGTATTCATGACTGAAATCCTACAGTTAACCTTTAGAAGATCAAAAGGAATTATACATATTTAAAAGGTGACCCTAATATATAAATATTTTCTCTCTTTATACTTTATTGCTTGCATGTGTGACAGCTTCTTTTTAAAAAAAAAAAAAATCAATTGCATAGAATTACTAAGCATGCATGTAAAGGTCAAAGAAAGTCATTTTAGAATGAAACTAACATATCAGTTACAGAGCAATAGCCGAGTATTTTGGCAGCAGTAATTTTGAGTTACCATTTTAAAATATTTATTTTAACATACAGAGTAATAATATAGCAGTTGTTTAAATTGTATAAAACTTTTTAAAGGTTTTCTGTTTGGGGATTACTACTAAAAGCTAGATATATGTTTGTGTCTTTAATCAGAGGTGCATTTGTATACTGACACGTATTATCTAGAGAAAAAAATACATGCAGTCATTTTGGGTAAACTTTCTAATCATAAAAACTAAATGTATTCACTGTTTATAGTGTACCAAAGTTTCTTTAAAAACCAGTAGGCTGCCTTTCACAATGTTTTAAATCATAATTATTCATATTTTGCTAAAATTTCCAAAAATGTGTTTTTTAACTTTCAGCTATAATAGTATCTTTTGTTTTATATTGACAAGTTTTAATAGTTAATTGATTTCCATTAGATATCTGCAGCTTTTTTCTAAAGCCTTTTTAGAGAAATATATTGCTTTAAGAATGAAATATTTTGATATAGGTGAAACTGATTTGTTCCCATTCTTTTAGGTGGTTGAACAGGGTATGTTTGTGAAGCACTGCAAAGTGGAAGTGTACCTCACAGAACTGAAGCTCTGTGAAAATGGAAACATGAACAATGTTGTAACTCGAAGATTTAGCAAAGCTGACACAATAGGTAATGCAAGATCCTATCTCTTTTTTTTTTTAACTTTTTTTTTTTTTTAAGTTGTTGATTCTTTATTTTGCTTATTTATATGTGGTGCTGGGAATCTACTGCAGTGCCTCACGTGTACAAGGCAAGCGTTCTACTGCTGAGTTACAATTCCAGCCCCAAGATCCTATCTCTTTTTAAACCATTGCTATTAGATATTTAGTTATAATTCTCTTTTTATATGCAACTGAATGATAACCATTTTAAGGACTTATTCATAAACATCACAGATTCTTAACCTTAACACAATATATCTTAGCTTGGAGATGAATTATTTATTATTTCTTACTCTTGTTTTCCATTTGTTTAATGAGCTTATTAACATTTGTGTCACTTTGCTTAACATTTGTGTCACTTTGCTCTAAAAAAATCATATGGTTATTTTTTTAACTTAGTACTTAAAAATATATGTCATGTCTTCTATAAAATGTAAATTAAAGTAGAACTTTAAATAAAAATTTGGTTAAGTAGCAGTGAAAATGGCAATGGCCTATTTCCATTTTTCTCTCAATTTATTTTGTATTCTAAATACAATTTAGTAGTTAAAGCAACAGGCTTAACATTATTATGACACATTGATATTTTTGTTGTGAATGAATAACTTAGGGAATCATAATCACAAATATCAGTGGATTTTATTTCTTTCCTTATCTTTATATATCTTTATATATATTTAAAATATACAAATTTTTCATTCTATTTAAACAGCCATGTTTTATTTTAAAATCAAGAATACATTCAATAAAGTTTAAAAAATAAATTATTGTGAATTTAATAAAAATTACAGTACTTTTATAAACTATAAGTCAAAATAAAAAATACAAAAAATGATTGTTTCATTTTAAATAATGATTTTATAAAACAAGATTAGTGGTGATAATATTGATCTTTTTGGAAAATATAAACAATGGAGAAGGATACATGACATGTAGAACTCGGCATGGAAGAGAGATTAGCACATTTATTAATTATAACACTGAATAAGATTACCTTATCCGAACCTATCATTAAGAACATTAAAGTAAATAAGGGCTGGGATGTAGCTCCCTGTTACAGTGCTTGCTTAGCTGGTGAGGTCATTTGGCTTTTACCACTTTCAATTTCATAGCAGGAAAGTACTTTTAACCTATATATTTTATGAAATAGTAACATTCTTCAAAACATTAATTCTAATATTTTTACCAAATAAAATATTATATCATGAATTCTTTATTCTCCCATCTTTATTTAGCTGGAACATTTATAAGTTCAAGGTTGAATTTCAGTAAACTCATTATAATTTATTATGGATAAGTTATTTCACATTTTGAGTTCCCAGATTTTTAGAATATATTTAAGATAATAAAACATTACTACATATTAAGAACTAGATGTTTTCAAATTGTGAAAATTATGTTAATTGTGGTGATCTGTGCACAATCAGAATCTGTCTTTCTAATAAAATTTGTTCATTAAAATTAATTCAGAAACTAATCCCTGCAATTTGCAGCCAATTGGAATATAAATGAGAAGCTATTTCTAAAATTAGTTGATAAAGTTTTCTAGATATTTTTAAAGTTTGATATTTTCTTCATAGTTTCATATTTACATACATAATATTTACATATTTACATACATCCAAGCCCAGCCTCTGCAACTTGGTAAGACTATAGATAGTTTCATATTTACATACTTTTCTTGTTAAAGTATCTAAATAGTTTAACAGGAAAATTAGAAATGAAACCATAAGAAATGTTATTTTAGTTGATTTACTTAATGTTTTAACTTTATGAAAATTAGTAAATGGTTTAATTTCTGAATTCATAACAAGCATTTTATAGTTCTCATGTTAAGTACCAAGTAAGAATTTGTCAGGGAGAAATTCAATTTGTAAAGGATCTCTGCTCCAAAAACTTTATGAACTAGTATAGATTTTAATCAGCAGTCTGAAATATTCTACTTTTCAACATGCCTCATACATTGAATATATTTCTTAAAATTGAATATGAACTTAAATTTTCTATACAAATTCTTATCCTGTTAGATCAATGTTTTTCCAACTGGCAGTCATTACTTTGGTGTCTTTTTAGACAGTTTTGAGAGTAAATAGAATTGAATGAGAAGTATCAGAGTATAAAATATCAATGCATATGTATGTCTGCTAACTCTCAATTTTTTACGATAGGTTTTAGTTTAAAAAGTTCTGCAAAAATTAAAGTTAATTGAACCAGGCATTTTAGAGGCTTCTATAGTTATAGTTATCATACAACATAACAGCTATTGAACACTTAATATGGTTTTAGGCACTTTTCAGGAATGCTGTTATTTGAACCTTAACAACCATAAAGCCTCATGTTAAACATGATGAAGCTTAGGCTTTCATCTACTTCAGTTCACCCTGATAGCAAATGGGAGAGCCATTTTTTTTTTTTTTTTTTTTTTTAGTTGTAGTTGGACACAATACCTTTATTTTATTTTTATGTGGTGCTGAGGATGGAATTTAGTGCCCCGCATGTGCTAGGCGGGCACTCTACTGCTGAGCCACAACCTCAGCCCTGGGAGAGCCAGTTTTTAATTTCATTAACCAGGGCTCTTATCTGAAAATCTTCTTCTTAACTGGTACCTTACACAGTTTGTGCATGGTAAAATAATGTTCATTTTAATTGGACTGATTTTTACTTTTCTAAAGAACATGAGTTTTGAAACATGTTTTGGATAATAAAAATGAATGGAATTTTCCCTTTTTAAAAATCTTGGTTGAAAATGATCAAAAAAGTCATGTACATGAAATGGTTACATTAATTATATAAATAGGATTAAGAAATATAATTTCTGGTACACACTTGTAATCCCAGCCGCTCAGGAGACTGAGGTAAGAAGACAAGTCCAAGCCCAGCCTCTGCAACTTGGTGAGACCCTTTCTCAAAAATGAAAAGGGATGAGGATGTAGCTTAGTGATAGAGTGCCTCTGGGTTAATCACCTAGTGCCACAAGTTTTATTTTTTTAAAAACATATAATTTTCTGGCTTTCATTATCACTAAATTAATAAATGTTCTGTTTTCAGCTAATACTGTCTATATTGATTTATAGTAGAATGATAGAAGCCATAGTCAAAAACTAAATAATCTGCCATATAAGGGTTTAAAATACTTGCCTTTGAATATTTTTCTCCCTAAGTTGATGTCTTAGGGTAGTGAACATGCTCCAGTAAGATAATAAAATTAGATTTTATATTTCTTAAAGGCTAACCACTAAAAGCAGAATTTTTGTTCTAAAACTTTTTGAAAAATACTTTGTAAAATTTATTAATAAAATTGGTTGGCAGTCTTATTAAATATTCCTACTACAAATGTTTGTCATAATTTATTTCTATTGCCTATTTGTTTATTTCCTCTTTCTGTAGCTTTTCATTAACTGGCTAATAGAATCCAATTAATATATGGAAAAAAAATGCTCTCAATCTCTGGGAATTCTCAACCGCAGTCATCTTGACTTGCACTTAACCTCAGCTACCAGTTCCCACAGTTATTGTCTAGGCTGTCATATGTAACTGTACTTGCCCATCTCAGTTTCTGTATCTTGCTTTCTGGCTCATCTGCTCCCATTCTCTCTCTAGCCAGTCACATTAATGTTACCACTCCCTAGACATTCCTTCTATCATGGTCTCTGATGACCTCCCTATTTCTAAGTTCAATGGTAATTTAGGAGTCTCCCATCTTCTTAACCTGCCAGCCAACAAAATTTAGCACAGTAAACTACTTTCTGTCTAGAAACACTTTATTTTCTTGTGGTTTACAGGGCACAGTTTCTTCCTAGCTGCATCTTGTGAGAATCCTTTGTAAGATTGTCTTCATATTCCTGATCTCAAAATATCAGTATCTCCATGCTAAGTACTTGGATCTCTTTTCTTTTTCTTGGTGATTCATCAGTATTTTCAATATCTTTTAAATTTGTATGTCTTGCCCCTAATTCTTCCTAATTCTAGTTTCATCTACTCCAGATCTTTACTTGTATATTCGTAAAATCCTCAAGATAATTATCATTTATAAAGTGAAACTCTTCACCCTCACTCCAAAATCCCGTTCATTCTTCCTCAACTCAGTAATGGCCGCTTCTTCAGGTTGCTAAAGTCAAGAACATTGGTATCATTCTGATTCCTTTATTTTTCACCCTCAAATACTTTACAGTCCATCCTCTGTCTCATCACTTAAATCTAAACACTTCTTACGTTTCTACCACTTTGTTTTGTATTACTTCCATAGCCTTGTCTCCCACCCTTGAAACTCCTGCCATCTATAAAAGTGAACATGAAGAATGTCAGTCCTGTCATTTCACTTATTTCTCCAAAGCTTATCCGTGGCTTCCTTTCTTACTCAGAATGAAATTAAAATTCTCTGATAGCCCACAAAATTCTATGTAATGTACAGAAATACCTTTAGGTTTCATTTCTATCTCATTCATTATACCTCAGCCACTTTCATGTGCCTTGCTCTCTTCTAAAACATGCCAAGCACATTCCCATTTCAAGGCCTTTGGATTGCTATTCCTTGTACCTCTTATGTTCTTTCCCTATATAGAACTAGATTACAAAACTTAATGAAGACGAAATTTCCATGTGTTATTGTATATACTATATATTATGTACATAAATATCTGTATGTCGTAATAGAAAAAAATGTCCGGAAAAGACATTAGAATGTTAACGGTGATTATTTCTTGGTAGATGTCAGTATTTTCAGTATTTTTGCAATGAACAAAAACTATTTCTGCAGTCAGGAGAAATGTATTCATTTTTATAGAAAGATGAAACTTCTTTGGCTTCTTCCTTTCCCTTGATAGGAATAAGGGGAACATAGTGTTCTGTTTTTTGATCTAAGCACTATTTATACAGGTGTGTCATTTTGGAATCTTAATCCAAAATAGTGATGATGAATGCGTTTTTCTTACACATTTCTATTTTAATAAGAACAGAAAAAATATATAGAAAGACAGAAAGCAGTACTGATCATTCATTTAATATTATGTCATTATTTAAATTTCTGCTTAATGTGCTTTGTTTTGAGATGCACTGCAATATTTACTACTAATTTAATACCCTATCAAAATTTCATTGATTACAAGACTATTACCTAAATTTAGCTGCTAAATGGAATATAAATATAAACATTGGGATAAATTTATGTAGAATAGGTATAGCTTTTAAAGTTTCTTAAAAGAACATACATTATGAAGTTGAGTGTTTTACAAACAATGGTTTTCCCAAAACTAACCAACTATTCTAAATTTTATATTATTCCATATTTCATCATATCATTAAATATTTTATTCAGATTTCTTGAGTCTGTTAGGCAAGTTATTAACCAATTAGCTGCGATAATACTGTCCAGTATTTCTTTCGTTTATTTCAAAATCTTAAAAGGTTCATTTAACTATAGGTACTGAAACATAATTACATTTGTACCTTCAGATACAGAGATAATCTTATATCTTATTTTATGCAACTTAAGCTACTGGTATAAAAAATACTCAAAAATATTTGAATTAAGATTAAGGAAAATGTATAGTTTTACCTTGAATATAAGAAATTTTGACAAATACACACTTCCCATCAAGCAAGGGACATTCCTTTTCATTTTGTGTCTGTATGATCTAGTTAGCTATTCAAACTATAAATTATTTTCTGTAGTATAAATTATTCTTAAATTTTTATGTAGTAAATTAGTAGCATCTTTTAATCATACTTTAATTTGTACATATCCACAGAAAATATTTTGATTTTGTAATTAATCAAAAATTCAAGTCCATCTTGTAAAACAAATTATACTTTAGTGTTGTGTGAATGAACTTTTTACCTTTTGAGGTCTTTAATTTTTCAAGTAATCATTTGTCCTAGTTACAATTATTTTTTTTCCCTATAAACCACAACTGGTTTTACAAACTTTTTTTGTGTATTTATTGTGTTTTTCTTTAAATATTTTTCACATATATGTTCATCTGTTCTTGCTATTCTATTCTTATTTTAAAGTTAGATCTTGTATTCAGGTAAACATCTAGCTTTTCATGGTATGTTTTTAAAATTTATTATATTGACATATCTTTCCTTCTTAAATCTAGATACAATTGAAAAGGAAATAAGAAAAATCTTCAATATTCCAGATGAAAAGGAGACCAGATTGTGGAACAAATACATGAGTAATACATTTGAACCACTGAATAAACCAGACAGCACCATTCAGGATGCTGGCTTATACCAAGGACAGGTATTATTTAAAAATAATGTTTATTTTAAGCATATTACACATGAAACTTGTTGGATTCACAAATTTTAATGAATATCCTGTAATATATAGTGGGTTCTACTGTCTTCACCTTCTGTCTCTTCTCATTTCTACCCATGCTGGTCAGTAACTATAACTTCTGATTTCCTTGAACTTATGAATAATCTACTTGTTAAGAAGAAATTATTTATGTTTTTTTTAAAAAAGCAGTTAATAGTACAAACTGGGTCAGCAGACTTCCTGTGAAGTTCAAGTAATAAATATTTTAGTTTCTACAGGCCATGAAGTCTTTGTAACTGTAACTGCCCTTGTAATAGCATGAAAGCAGCCATAGCCAATATATAAACAAGTGTGCATGACTGTGTTACCATAAAACTATTTTTAGCAGTATAACACACTAAGTGGACCATAGTTTGCCAACCCTTACTAGTAGGTATCATCTCCCAACTTGGTCTTTCTTTAATGGCATAACCCAAGAAATGAACATATTGAGAACTTAAGATTTTAATCATAATCAGCAATTGATTCTTTTAAACATCTCTTGAGTTAATCTCTTTATTCTATTCCCAACCCTTATCTTTCATATTCTCTTAACAAATGCTGCTACTTTCAGTCTCTTATATGTCCACACTCATTCTTATTTGTGCCAGAATATTCATTCTAAAATGTAAATCTGATTGTTTTCCTTTTATATACCTTTTCTCGTTCCTTAATGTCTATAAAGTTCAGAAACTTTAACTTACTCGTGGTTTAACCTCTTCTCTATTCTTGCAGCATCTTTAGATTATACTTTGTCTTATGCTTTTTACTGTGGCAATACCAAACTGAACTACATTTGAACACAGTATGCCATTTCATACTACTATACTTTTGCCTACATAATTTATCTGCCTGATGTACCCTTCTTCCTGTTCCCTGCATTCTTCTGGCAAAAATTGCTTTTTATCATCCAAATATTCAAATTATCCATCCCATCCCATCATGTAGACACACCAGATCAAATTATTCATTCTTCAAATTCCTACTCAAATATTATATTTTGTCTTAGACTTTACTCTATTTGTCAATATCCCCTGATTTTTCTACTTTCAGGAAAAATTTCTCCTTCCATGATGATTTACAAATATGTCTTTTGTATTATTCATTTTGGTACTTTATATATATAGTATACTTATTTAGACTATGAGGTTCTTCTGGTAGTTGGATTACATATTTGTAAAAATTTTTATTACTTAACGTAATGCCTGATGATTCAATATATAGAAGTTTAGTTTTGTTCCATTTTATTAAAAATTACTACTAACATCAATAATATATTACTGGATTGTGAAAAATTTAGAGGAACCAACGGAAATTAGTTTTTAATAAAAAAACAGTGATTTTTAATCTTAGCCATGATATTTTAAGTAATAAAATCTTATAAAATCCAATATGTAAGGATTAAAAGAGAAATTATCTGATGAAACTGAAGTGAGGACATTGGAGCTCTACCAATTAATCTACACTCCCTTCTTTAGCTTCTTTTCTGTTTTCCATTGTTTACCATTAGAATTTAAGGAGTATAATTTGAAGTTATATAGAATTATTTTTCTAAATTTTTTAAGAAATCCTATGTAATAGGATATTATTCTCCTCACTGTATACATTAAAAAACTGAAGTCTAAAAACTCAACCCAGAGTGGATCAAGGACCTAGGCATTAGACCAGAGAGACTGCAACTCCTAAAATAAAAATGTAGACTCAACTTTCCATCATGTCAGCTTAGGAACCAACTTCCTCAATAAGACTCCTAAAGCACAAGAAGTAAAATCAAGAATCAAAAATTGGGATGGTATCAAACTAAAAAGCTTCTTCACACAGCAAGGAAAAGAACATGAAGAAAGAGCAGAATGGGAGAAAATCTTTACCACCAGTACCTCAGATAGAGCATGAATTTCCTATAAAGAACTCAAAAAAACCCCCACAAATAATCCATTCAAAAATGGGCAAAATAACTGAACAGTCACATCACAGAAGAAGAAATACAATCGATTAATAAATATATGAAAGAATATTCAACATCTCTAGCAATTAGAGAAATGCAAAGCAAAACTACACTGACATTCCATCTCACTCCAGTCAGAATGGCAATTATCAAAAATACAAACAACAATAAATGTTAGCAAGGATTTGGTGGAAAACATACACTCATACATTGCTGGTGAAACTGCAAATTGGTGCAGCCACCCTGGAAAACAATATGGAGATTCCTCAGAAAATATGGAATGGAACTACCATTTGACCCACCTATCCCACTCCTCAGTATATACCCAAAAGACTTAAAATCAGTGTACTATAGTGATGCAGTTATATCAATATTTATACCAACTCCGTTCATGATAGCTATAATGTGTGTCCAATCTAGGTGCCCTTCAGTAGATGAATGAATAAAGAAAATGTTCCTATACACAATGGAATATTATTCAGCCATAAAAAATGGAATTATGGCGTTTGCTGGTAAATGGAACTAGAGACTATCATGCTAAGTTAAATAAGCCAATCCTCCCTCAAGAAAACAAAGATAAAATGTACTCTTTGTTATGTGGGTGCTAATATGCAATAAGGGCAGAGAGAGGAAGAACAGAAGTTCACTGAATTAGACAAAGGGGAAGGAAGGAAGGGGGATGAGAATAGGAAATACAGTAGAATGAATTGGACATAACTTTCCTATGTTCATATATGAATATACCACCAATGAAACTCCACATCATGTTCAACCACAAGAATGGGATCCTAATTAAATATAAGTTATAATCTTAGAAGACATAGAGTCATACCAACATAAATAAAGTTATTTCATACTAGACAGAGGTGCCATAAGCGTACATTGTAGAAAAGATAGCCTCTTCAACAAATGGTGCTGGGAAAACTGGAAATCCCTATTAGTAGAATGAAATTGAACCCTATCTTTCATCCTGTACAAAATTAAAAGGGGATCAAGGACCTAGGCATTGACCAGAGACTCTGTGCCTACTAGAAGAAAAACTAACCCCATTGTGTCGGCTTAGGAACAAACTTCCTCAGTAAGACTCCTAAAGCATGCAAGAAGTCAAGTCAAGAGTCAGTAAATGAGACTGTCAAATTAAAAATCATCTTCACCACAAAGGAAACAATCAAGAACATGAACAGAGAGCTTACAGAATGGGAGAAAATATTTACCAGCAGCACCTCAGATAGAGCATTAATTTTCAGGATGTACAAAGAACTCAAAAAACTTTACACAAAAATAATAATAATAATAATAAAAACAAAGGGATAATGTTCTCTCTGATATGTGGATGCTAACTCACAACAAGGGAAGGGAAGGGGAAGATTAGAAGTTCATTGGACTATACAAAGGGAAATGAAGGGAAGAGTGGGAGAATGGGAATACAAAAGATAGTAGAATGAATCAGACATATCTTTCCTATTCTTATGTAAGAATATATGACCAGTGTAACTCCACATCATATATAATCACAATAATGAGATCCTAATTGGAACAAGTTATTCTATGTTGTATAATATGTCAAAATATATTCTGCTATCACATGTATCTAAAAATAACAAATTGAAAAAGAAAAAAAAAACCCTGAAGTTTAGAGAAGTTAAATAGTTTGATATTCTTGCTATAAAGGTATGCATTTACTAGGCTGAAGAATAGGAGAGTAAGTTCATCTAATAATAAGATTGAATATCTTTAAGGATCCTTGAGTTGAAATGTTTCAAAGAATATTCATTAAATATTCTAGATCTTTTAACAGTTCTTTTCTTTTTGAAATTTACTTTTCTCCACCAGGTTGTTAAGATACAATATTAATGTTTAATAAAATATAAGATTCAGTTGCAAATACCTTCATAGACAAGGGAGGAAAGAGCTTGGAGAGAGCTCTTAGGAAGAATTCCTGAGTGTATCTAAAGATGTATAGGATGGGGAGGGAGGGACTTTGGGGGAACACCAGAAGGAACCTGGGCTTCAATCTGAAGACAGTGTCAGATACTGTGAAATACCTCACACTACGTCACCTCCACACCACAGGCAATTTATGAGAACAGGAGGGGTAATTAGCTTCCTCCTTCTCCCAGACCTACAGTCTGTCTCCTTAGTCAAGCTATCCTGCTTTATTCCTGCCTTAGTCCTAGGCCCTACCGTGGAATGTTAAAAAATTTAGCTTTTCCATCTAATTAGCAATTCTTTCTGTGATAAATGAACTAAACATTATCCTTCTTTTAATAAAACTGAAAGTATCCTCATTAGAAAGTAAGGCAAAGTGTCTTTATTAGAAAGTAAGGCAAAGTAAGTGTCCCAAAAAAGGTAGACTTTCCCTTTTTCCTTTTGTGTATGTGATTTAAAATTTGAAATTTTTCTAAAAATGTCTTCATTTTGATTTAGTTTTAATTATAAGCAAAATTTTATTCAGAGAATAATATAGAGACATTTGAATAAAGAAATGAATTTTATTATTTCTGATGATGACCTTTTAACATTAATATCAGTTGCTGTAAAAACATCAAGTTTTCAGTACAAATACTGTTAGGAATGAAGGTATTGTGACTAAACAATTGTTAAATGTATTATTTTGAAATTTTCTGCAGCTAAAATCTCTTGTTTTATAGCTGATTTAAGTTTTCCAAATGACCACGTTATATGT
The DNA here is from genome assembly GCF_001458135.2 of Marmota marmota marmota. Lineage (NCBI taxonomy): Eukaryota > Metazoa > Chordata > Mammalia > Rodentia > Sciuridae > Marmota > Marmota marmota. The sequence goes on along the minus strand of NW_025999853.1, from coordinate 44,240,471 downwards.
GTCACTAAAATTACAAGTTGTAGTAAAGAAAAACTTTATTCAGAAGTGATCAATCATGGGGCTGGGGATGTGGCTCAAGCAGTAGCGCGCTCGCCTGGCATGCGTGTGGCCTGAGTTCCTCAGCACCACATACAAAGATGTTGTGTCCGCCGAGAACTAAAAAATATATTAAAAAATTCTCTCTCTCTCTCTCTCTCTCTCTCTCTCTCTCTCTCTCTCTCT
>NW_025999853.1:44206586-44240225 GCF_001458135.2 Marmota marmota marmota | reverse complement strand
TTAAAAAAAAAAAAAGAAGTGATCAATCATAAATTCTATTAGATAAATCTTTAAAATATATAAAAACATATTGGAATGATAATTTGAAATTGAAGCAATGGCTAATTGTCTCTGGTAGATAGGGAGAGGAATATGACCTGGAGGGGACCAGAATGGTAGGTGGACAATTTTAGGGTAGCTGGCACAAATATCCACGAGATACATCTCTGAGTTCAAGCAAAAGTTTATTAACAGAGAATATCTGCCAGGCTGCCCTTTTGCAAGGCGCAGTAGCCAGTGTCACTTGAATGGAAGCTTATATATCTTTTGGACAAGGAACAAGAGCAAACTAGAATTGACCTTGGGTGTAGGTGGTTGGGTAACAACAAGTTTTTTGTGTTTAGGGACCTTGCAGGGGGCGGGGGTCAAGGGGATAGGGTACCTTAAGTTCCTTTTTCTTAGCAGTTTATAAGTTTTGGTTTCAGGTCAAGATGGAGTCCCAGAGCCAAAATGGAGTTACTAATGTTTAGGGACCTAACACGCAATGCACTTGTTCTTTATGTTATTTATTACAAATACATCATACAACTTTTTTTAAAAAAAAGACAATTTTAATACATTTTAATATTTTAGCACTGTCTTCCAACATGGTTTCATGAATTTTTTAATCAGTGTTTTATTCATTGCATGTTCTGAAATAGGTGTATATTTTACATGGTTAGAATCAAAATGCCAATTTATAAATGACCTGGAATCATATAGTCCATAAAAGTATATTGTTTAAAGTATGTAGAATAGGTTAAAAAATTACAACTATAAGTAAAATTAATGAAACTGAATATATAGAATGTATCCAGATTTGTAATATATTTATTTATTCAAATCATATTGACTGGGTTATCTTATCACAAATTTCTTTTGGTAATTATTTTAAAAGTAAATTTTTCTTCTTCGCACAAACTCATATAGCAAAAACTGGAAGAAAGACTTCCTTTTTACTCTGGAATATATAAGGAAGAATTTGGGATGTTCAGATGAAGTGCAGCTCTGCTTCACCCTTTCACTTTATTTATTTATTTATTTTTATATTTTTTGGTTGTAACTGGACACAATATCTTTATTTTATTTACTTATTTTTATGTGGTGCTAAGGATCGAACCCAGGGCCTCCCACGTGCTAGGTGAGTGCTCCACTGCTGAGCCATAATACCAGCCCCTCGCTTTATTTTTTTTTAATTTTTTAAAAATTAATTAATTTATTTATTCTAATTAGGTATATATGACAGCAGAATGCATTTTGACCCATTGCACACAATTGCAGAACAACTTTTCATTTCTCTGGTTGTACACGATGTAGCATTGCACTGTATGTGCACTCATATACCTAGGGTAATGATGTCCATATCATTCCACCATCTTTCCTGTCCCCAAGCTCCCTCCCCTTCCCTTTGCCCAAAGTTCCTCCAACTCCCCCCATTATGGATCATCATCCACTTATCAGAGAGAACATTCGTCCTTTGGTTTTTTAGGATTGGCTTACTTCGCTTACTGCCTAGCATGATGTTCTCCAACTCCATCCGTTTACCTGAAAATGCTATAATTTCATTCTCTTTTAATGCTGAGTAATATTCCATTGTGTATATATACCACAATTTCTTTATCCATTCATCTATTGAAGGGCATCTTCACAATTTAAATATTATGAGTTGAGCTGTTATAAACATCGATGTGGCTGTGTTACTATAGTATACTGATTTTTAAGTCCTTTAGGTATAGATCAAGGAATGGGATAGCTGGGTCAAATGGTCATTCCATTTCAAGTTTTCTAAGGAATCCCCATACTGCTTTCCAGATTGGTTGCACCAGTTTTCAGTCCCACTAGCAATGTATGAGTGTGCCTTTTCCCCCATATCCTCTCCAACACTTATTGTTGTTTGTATTCTTGATAACTGCCATTCTGACTGGTGTGAGATGAAATCTTAGCACATTTTGATTTGCATTTATCTAATTACTAGAGATGTTGAACATTTTTTCATATAATTGTTGACTGATTGTATATCTTCTTCTGAGAAGTGTCTGTTCATCTCCTTAGCCCTTTATTGTCACTCTTTCATTTATTAGATGCAATTTTTATCTACCTCGGGTGTGCTGCAACAGGGAACTTCAGTTTGATTCTCATAAATGTGACTTATTTAAATATTAAAATATTCTATAAACTACATAATGACATAGTAAATGATTTAGCTAAGATCAGACTGTTTAACAGCTGTACCCAATGGTTAAGCATCTGTTATTTGCAGTGTATGTTACAAGCTACCAATACAAATAGAAAACATACCTTCTGAGTTTATATTCTATTTACTTGGTTTAAACTTTCTTAAAAGTTATAGAACCAATGATTTTCTTTATTTGCCTTCTTTTCTCATTATCATTACTGACTTCTGCTTGAGATCTTTTTATCTCCCTTGCCTAGTTTTGGAATCATCTTTACTTTGTCTATTGTATCCTTTGAATAGTCACAATTATTTTAGTTCCATAGCATATTTAGCTTATCTTTTAACCTATTTTAACTTAAAAATAATGGGAAAATGCCCTTTATGTGTCATATTTGCAGGTATTAGTGATAGAACAGAAAAATGAAGACGGAACCTGGCCAAGGGGTCCTTCTGCTCCTAAGTAAGTGCTTCCATTCCTTATGACCTAATTGCATGATTTTGTTGCCTTTGATTTCAGATAATGAAATCCAGAATGATAGAAGAACCTGGTTGTATATTGCAAAATTCCTTTTTTTAACTTTTTGTCATCTAAGTTTACAATTGAATTAAGATATTACAATTTACAAAACTTCCAGTTCAGATCTCTTATAAGGTACAGTGTAAATTAATGTTACAAATGGAAAAGTTGCATTGTCTAATATACTTAAATGTTTAAACATTTTGATTTTCTTAAACTATTTTTGTGATTTTTAAGAAAAGTATCTGTTAAGTTAGTACTTATCACAATGAGTCTGATGTGAAAGTAATATTTTTATTTATTTAAATAAATGTTTTAGAATATAAAAACGTAAGTAGAGATGTACCTAGAGTACTAAGAAAGAGATGCTTTTAATGGTAAATGAGGAAGGAATTAAAAATCTTTTTAAGTGTTTTTAGAATTATGAGAGCCACACTCCATTATGAAAAACACTTAACTCTGGTTGTGTATCAATATTTAGACTTTGAGAAATAATATGGTACATTTGCCACCTATAATTGCAATGAAGAATAAATACAAGAGGGACGCTCTATATTCAAATGTGTTATTTTCCTCTAGCAAATATTTATTCCAAGTGAGATAAGTGAGAATTATGAATAGCTTTATATCAGTTCTGTTTAGTTGCTGCGAATGAATTATGAAAAAATATCTGTTTTTAGAGCTTTAGAATTTCAGATTTTCTGATGAGGGATTATGACATTTTGAAACCCTTAAAATATTATGATTTTTAACTAAATTACTAATTTAGTAGATGCTAGCACATCAAATTTAAAATAAAAAGCCTGCTACTTTAGTTTTTTTCAAGACTAAAATGTACCTTCAGTAAGTGGTTCTCTATCCTTTTTATCTTGCATAAAGTTTTTTGGTTTAAATTTGTCATGAGAAGGTGCCTAGTAGATATGTTAATTACATTGTCGTGACTTTTATTCTTTTTTTAAAATACTTTTAGTTGTAGATGGACACAATACCTTTATTTTATTTACTTATTTTTATGTGTTGCTGAGGATCAAACCCAGTGCCTTGTACATGTGAGGTAAGCGCTCTGCCACTGAGCCACAATCACAGCCCCTGATTTTTATTCTTTCTTACCCTATTTAGTTGAACATAATTCAAGGGTAGAACTTAGTACAAAAGTAGAGCTTTTAGCCACTGGGGTTGTGGCTCAGCAGTAGAGCATTAAAAGACTATGAGTTGAATCATACCTGTTAAAGATTTAGAAGGTAATTATATTTTTATGAACATTTATTTATAGTCTTTAGATCAGAACCATTGCTTTTTTTTTCTACCTTAAATTGTAGTATACTTGCTATATCTTTAAATAATTTCTGAAATTACAAAACTGGCTGTAGATTAATATAAAAATATAAATGAATTACAAAGATTGAGAAGTCTTTGGTACATAAAATTACTGATTTTCTGCTAGCTCAATGCTTTATTGTGGTATTGTTTTGCTTTTCTCTCTTTGAGACAATATTTTGCTATGCTACCCAGATGGCCTCTATCTACTGGGCTTAAGTATATTCCTGCCTCAGCCACCTAATTGCTGGTATTGTAATGCATGCTAACACACCCAACTCAGTATACTTTTTATCTACTCAAACAACTATACTATTTACTTTGTGTAAAAGAAAAAGCAATTTCTTATATAATGTCTATCACATACATGCAGTAAATTACCGTGACCTCCATGGCTGAATTTTAGAAACTGGCGAGGGGCGATAGGAGATTAAGAAAGACAAATACGGAGAGAAAGGTGGGACACTGTCCTCTGATGGAGGAACAATGACCCAGATCTAGTACAACACATAAGTTTTATCATCAAAAGATTTTATGGGAAAGTTTCCACAAAGGATACAGACTTTAAGTTCGCAGCACTTGGAGACATTATGCTTAGAATTCTGTATCCCTGGCAGTTGGTGTCTGAGCTCAATATCAAGACTGTTATGGGTCCATGCCTTTGCACAAAGCTTCCTCAGGCAGGGCATTACCATAACAACTGGACAATCTTGTCCTCCCACCTTTACACAGAAAGTTCCAGTGCAAGCTCAGTCACAGCCATGATGCAGTCAAAGACCGTGATCCAAGTCACTGCTATCTACAGTAAATATCAATAATGAAAGTATAATATTAGACATGCATGGAAGTAAAATTCAGAGTCCCAGACTACACTAAAACTGCTGGTTTAATAAGGATCCTAGATAATCAGATTACTGGGATGGAGAAAATTCAGCAAGACTGCCTAATATAAATGAATAGACTCTTTCTATTCCCAGAGGTCTGCAATCTTTATACAGGAGGAGAAAAATATTTTCAGCTTTGTAGTCCACACGGTCTCTGTCAATACTATATAACTCTGATTTAGTGTGAAAGCAGTCATAGACATTATGTTAAAAAATAAGCATGACTCTGTTTCAATAAAACTTTATTTAGAAGAAGCAAAAGGCTTAGATTTAGCCTGCGAGCCACAGATTTCTGACCTTTCCTATAATACCCATAGTAAATCATGTAGGAATTAATATAATAAAAATTAGCCTAATTATGGTAACAAAAACATCATGACACTGTGACGAGGGAGGCAAGTAGACTAAAATAAACTAGTAAGCTCACAAAGATTTAATTATATATGAGAATGTGATATATGATAGTGTGTACCTAGGCAGTGAGTGTGTTTAAAGCAGATGAATACTTAGATTTTATTAGAACTAGATATTTGGAGAAAAAATTAAAAAGATTAAAGACCTAAATTAAAAACATTAAATTTTAATTTAGAAGAAACTTTGGAGAATATCTACATAAGAATCATAGAGTATAATGTGAAAATTTGATTTGATATCAAAATTAAGACTTTCTGAGCTGGGACTGAAGCTTAGTGGCAGAGCGCTTGCCTTACATGTGTGAGCATTGGGTTCGATCCTCAGCACCATATAAAAATGAACAATAAAATAATGGCATGCTGTCCATCTACAACTACAATTTTTTTAAAAAAAATTAAGACTTTCTAATGAAAAACCATATACAAAATTAAAATGTCAATTTTGGAACATCTACAACTTACAAGTAAATAATATCTGTAATACATAAAGAACTGTAACAAATTAATAGAAACAAAACAAAATTGCCTTAAAAATAGACAAAAGATAGGAATAGACAGTTTAAAAGAAGGCCAACTGCTGAGGGTAGATGGGGAGACAAACTCACTAGTAATCATAAAAAGAAATAATAATATACAACCTTACATCCGTTAGAATGAAAAAAAAATTAAAGGTTGCTGATGCAAAGTGTTGGGGGGTATATGGAAGTCTTATGTACTGATGACAGAAGTGTAAACTAGTATTGCCAGATTCTGTAAATCAGTCAGTATTGAATTAAAATTGGAGTACCATAATCCTTCTGACCCAGTACTCTGAGGAATTTCTATGGTCCTTAAAGGGTATAATCTTTGCAGCTGTATTTTTGGTAGTAATGGAATGTTGAGGCAACCTTGCTCAATATCTGTTACTGGTAAAGTGAATAAGAAAAATGAGGTGTTGGTTAATAGTGGTAAAATCTTCAAAACATACAGTTGAGAGGAAAAATATCAGAATGAAATTTACAGTTTATACCCTTTTTGTTCATTTTAAACAGAATATTATGTGAAATAAAAATATTACTTAAGAACATAGAAAAAGCACAACAGAGGAGGGGGAAAAAAGGAAAAGGTGAAAAAGTATTACTTGCTTTTATTTGTATTTATATAATTGAAGCAAGGATACAGATTCTTTTTTTCTAGATGAATGTCAGCTTTAAAAAAAATCAACTCAGGGGGCACATAGTGGTGCACACCTGTAATCCCATTGGCTCGGGAGGCTGAAGCAGGAGCCCAGGTGTTCAAAGCCAGCCTCAGCAAAAGCCAGATGCCAAGCGACTCAGTGAGACTCTGTCTCTAAATAAAATAGGGCTGGGGATGTGGTTCAGTGTTTGAGTGCCTGTGAGTTCAATCCCCAGTATCCCCCCACCGCCAAAAATAAATCAAGTGGAATACTTGTGTATTTACTGAGTCACATTGTACGTTTATGTGACTTAACACTAGCAGAGAGAATATTTTAGATTTTTCAAGAAGAAACTTCCAGATAAAGACTTGGTGTGAAAATGCTAGTTCTAATAAACATCACTAATATCCAGTAATCATACCACATAGCACATAACCAGTTCCTACCGAAGGTGTCAAAGGCAAGGAGAAATTGAGTTGTGTTATGGTAGAAAGAATAATCACCTGTAGAGTTTAATTAAAACAGTTTCTTATTCAGTGGATCATTTCTAACGAGTTCACATGTGATGCTAATGCTGACGCCTCAGGATTACACTTTGAGAAATTCTCTAAGTAATGTTTCTTGACATGTACTATGCGGTTCCCACCCAGATCAGCAGAGTATGTCTTTATGGTGTGCCCAGGAATTTGCATTTTAGGTGTTTCTTATGAACAAGAAAAAAATTTAAATGTTACTGTAGAGGGCATATATTAAAGCATTTTACTTGTCTGACTTTCCTAAACCACTGAAAAAAAAGGAATGTTGTTGAAAATGGAAATGAACTGAAACTATGTGTGCTCATCTGAAGCATAAATTTTGGGAGTGGTGGTTTTTACTTTTGAGAAGAAATACTAAATATTCAAAGATGTTAAGGGTAAAATGATTTTTTTAAAAAACATGTAGTTCTGTAGTTACTGTGTGTGTATTTTAATTAGCATATCAAACAATCCATTGTCTACATTAGAAATCTAAGCACTACTAGAAGTTTTCTAACTGAACTTTTCTGCTAAATATCAACATAATTTAAATTTTTCATCTTTATATTTATGCTATATATTAAGAATACTCAATGCTTATTTGTTTTTTGAAAGCTTGCATTTCTAGTTTCTAAGTATCAGATTTCTTACAACCTCTCAAAAGCCTGGCCTCTTCTAATGGTACCTTAAAATTTGACCATTTATTTTCCAAGGATATTTTCCTAGCATTAAGTGAATAGTCTAATTATTCTGTTGGGGATGTTTGGCTAATTAAATCTTGAATTTCTAAAAAAAAGATTTTAAAGTAGAAAAACTGTAGAAGCCTTGAGGAGGGGGTCCTAAAGAGTAGAAACCTGCACAATTAGGTTAACTTTTACTTTATCAGAAAAATTAAGGTTGACAACTCATTTCTTAACTGTGGCTTCTAGCTGAAGTACAGCCTATTAAATAATTATGTTATGGTCAAAATTCCTTTTTGTGAGGGTAGCATTTGAATTTAATCCATTCATTTTCATTAATTCTTTAAGAAATATTTTTAAAAAATGATTAAGTTTTTGGAGAAAAGAAGCTAAAGAGACAATGATGATTCTAAAGACTGTTTTTATGGACTAGAAAGCATCCAGAGAATTTACCATCAACCAGATAAAGCAGTGGCTGAAAAAAGAAATCTAATGGAAAAATACTGCTGATAATTATACATTGTCTCTCTGCCATTTGTAGAGTTCTGATTAATAAAATTCTAAATTGATGACTGAAACTCTCAAGTGTAAACTTAATCTAATGCCATAATAGTATTTTTACAGCATTCTATTCCTGAAAAATCTGCTTGGAAGAGAAAGCACTTTGTGAATAAAACTATTGCATACTGCTTTTTTTGTTGGCACATATAATAGGAATCATTGTAACTGCAATATTCTGTTTCTGCTTTTCTGTTTCAAACACTTCTTTAGATTATTTTGAAGAGTAATTAAGCCCAGTTCACATATGTAACTGCAAGAATTAATTGATTCAGAAATGGTGCATAGACCTATTTGGTTAAAAAATTATTAAAATACATATTACGAAACCTTACATAAAGTGTTGATTTCATTTTAACAAATTGTACTGAAGCTTTTACATTTTATCTTATTGTTCCCATTAAGAAACAGTCACGGAATAACTTTTTCTGAGACTTGTAAAATGTGAGATAGTGGAACAGCCAAATAAAAGTGTTATGATACAATTAAAAGATATGGAACTAAAGTTTGGAGAGTAGTGAGCACTGCAGGGATGCAGTCACGTTCATAGATTTGGGAAGTTAAAGTGTATGTGAATTATCAGAAAATGTAGAGAACAGTATACAAAATTTAAAGGGTATCACAAAGTATTGATACTAGAGGATCAAATAGAATAATCATGAAGGTTCAGAAAACTTGTTTCTATGGTCAGTAAAGCTAAAAGTTGAAGAGATGGGAGGGATAAAGAACAGAGGGTTAATGAACTTGACAAGCAGAGACCTTTGTTTAAACTAGCATGTAAATTCAGGCAGCAAGATGGGAGTGGGAAGTAGATGACTAGGGAAAAGATGCTAGTCAGAAAATGGTACAACTGGTGTACAAGTACTCCTCATGAAATATACTTATTTATCAAAGGTGGTACTTGGTTGGAGAGGAAGGATTCCCAGACAGGAAGATAAATCTGTTTGTTATTTAAGTATATACATTCTAGGTATTTGTCGCTTAAAGGCAAAGGTGTCATGATAATATTAAAGTAAAATTTCTATATACTGCTATTTACCAATAAATTTAAGATTTTAAATGTTTATATAAATTTTGCATTGTTAAAATATATATGGATTAAACAGATCATTTCTACATCCAAAACTTCTACCGAAGTACTATTCCACTTTCTGTTGTGAAAAAATAATGTATAACCTAGTACTAGATCTGTTTTTATCAAACAAACCACATGGTCACAGTTATGATTAGCCGATGTTAGCATCAATACTTAAAAGCAGTATCTAGGTTTAGTGGAAGTTAGAAAATTTAGACAGTGAAATACATGTGTAAATGAATATAATTTTAAGTGTAGACTTCTCAGTAAATGCTTGACAATGTTCATAGATACCCAGGAATACTTACAGGTTAAACATATCTGAAATGCTTGGGGGACTGGAGAAAGAGCTCAATTGGTAGAGTGTGGGACCAGAAGTGTTTCAGATTTCTGAATATTTGAATAGACTTCACCAGTTGAACATTTCTAATCCAGAAATCTGAGAAACTAAAATTTGAGAATTTTTTGAGTGTCAAGTGCTCAAAAAGTTTCAGATTTTACAACTTTTCAAATTTTAGATTTTCAAACTGGATATCTATCCTGTATTGGATACTTTCTTTCTCTTCTAGTTAGTTCCAAAAAAGATTTGAGCAGTTTATAAAATTTACAGTAACACATAAAAGTCAAGGTTACCTGTTTAAATAGGTCAGAAATGAGGACAAATGGAAAATAATTGTATTTACATTATAAGATGAAATCAGAGAAGATAAGTTAGCTGGTAGAAGTATTAAGGGCCTTTTTTTTTAATTAAAATTGATATACATAGGTATGAACTTTTTTGGATCTCAAGTCAAACTAACCAACTGAAAGAAAAAATAATGCATTTTAGATAGTTGGAAAAATGAACACAAAACTATATTAGGTTGGGACTGATAATGGTATGTGGTGATTAAAACAAAAAGATCCCTGTTAGGGATGCATGCTAGTATTTATGGGTGAAATTATAAGTCTTTGGAACTTACATTAGTCCACAAAAAGAGGGGAGAAGGGAGGAAAGGGATGCTTAGGGAATTATAGTTAAAACAAGAATGGCAAATGGTCATTGTTGAAGAAGAATTGCTGATATTGGGTAAATGAGAGTTTGTGTATGTTTCAGAATTTCTGTAATAAAAGTTTAAAATAAAGTATATTGTGAATTTGATGCTGAGCATAATAATGACTGAAGAAATGACTGCAGCTTCATCTTTTAAAGTGGAAAGTTGTATATTACAAATACTTTCTGTAAAATTAAGCAATCAAAATAAGAAACAAAAATAAAACTATGAAAAGCAATGTATTGCAAATTCTTGCGTATCGTTAAGTACCTAATCCCCTGCCTGTCATGCAGGAGGCATACAGAAAACGCTTCTTGAACTGAACTATCTGTATCTCACTTAGAAGATGATGTTTTTCAAGAGATTTTAATTTTTTTCTTTAAGAACTTGGCTTATGATTGTTGTTAGAAACAGTTTAAAGTTGGTCTTGCTTTTGTTGATAATTTTTGCTTTGTCTAGCATGATTAGATTTTATAAAGTTGGGTTGTTTTACAATGTTAGGTTTGAAATAAATATAAAAATCTTTTTAATAACTATTTTGCTATGTTAGCATTCAGACTTCTACATTTTGATTGTTCAATATCATGGCATTCAGTTTCCATGTATGATAAATATTCAGGTCACTTACCAAGAAAAACTTTGTTTCTGTTGAAGCAAGAAGCTCAATTTAACCTTGAATTACATGCTTTTAGTTGAAACATATTGGACATAGAGGAATTCAGATACTATAAACATTCAGTTGTCAGGGGTAAGGTTTAATTTTCTCTGAACCACTTAAGCTAAATTAATGTCTTGCCTTTTTTTGTCCTATTTAAGAGATTAATCCCTGCCTTATATTACAGCTAGACCAAACTGGCCAAGATTAGCTTAACGCTAGGTAAGTGGCTTGGTATCCAGTCAGTATATCATATTTCAAACATTTCTTTTCTCCCCTCTAGAAAGCCACTAGAAAATGAAAAATATAATTTCTAAATTACATCGTGGAAAGAAAAAAGGGTTCTGATTATTATCTGTAGACTTATGAGTCAACCCTTAAACAACCTGACATTAATTCCACAAATTTTAACTAGATTGGACTACTTAACTGATATGTACTCATTTGTCAGTAATATCAATAAAAGCATTTTTAAATTGTCTTCCTTCAACTTCACCTGTGGACAACATATATTTTTATCTCTCTGATCTACTTGCTATTTAAGGACAACTATAATTTTTATATCATTTCATCCTAGACTTTGCCTTTTCTTTCATTAATTCCCCCTCTCCTACATGTATAAAATGCCTACCATACTGTTTTGTTTCTTTTCTAATGTCATCATCCCTTTTGACCTATGAACATAAACAAATCTCTCCCACATTGAAATATAAAAACATTAACTTGCTCCAAATACCGCCTTTTTAGTATCCAACTTTTTGCAAAAGGCTTTACTTAATGTTCATTGCCACCCATGCATAATTTAACAAGGTCTTATTTGTTGTTTTTATCCAGTTTGACTTTAATACTTCTTTTTGATTGCTGACTCCCAGAGTTCCCTGAATTTTAATCCACACTACAAATGTTTTTCAAGAACTATTCTCACCTCTCTGACCAATCCTCTCTTCCTCTTCAGTGTCACCACATTTGATTTTGCAGATGGTGTATAGCCTCTTGCATTACATGTGAAAGTCTCTCCCTGTCATGGTCCATTAAACAAGTTCACTGACTATAAAGAGCAGCTGTGCTCAGACCTTAAATGCATTCATAATATACAAAATTTGTCTGAAGATCTTTTCATACCATAGTAGGTACTCAAAGGTTATAAGTTCTATGTTAATCCTCTCCCACAACTCAAAACTAACACAAATATGCCATCCTGTATTCTTGCCTGTAACTCTTTTGAATTCTCAATTTTCTCTAAATGTCACATAGAACTTGGAGATTTCTTAGAAAATTGGGAATGGAACCACCATTTGACCCAGCTATCCCTCTCCTCAGTCTATACCCAAAGGACTTAAAAAAGCATACTACAAGAACACAGCACAATTCACAATAGCTAAACTGTGGAACCAACCTAGATGCCCTTCAATAGATGAATGGATTAAAAAAAATGTGGCATATATACACAATGGAATATTACTCAGCAATAGAAGAGAATAAAATCATGGCATTTGCAAGTAAATGGATGGAGTTAGAGAAGATAATGCTAAGTGAAGTTAGCCAATCCCAAAAAACTAAATGCCGAATATTTTCTTTGATATAAGGAGGCTGATTCATAGTGGGATAGGGAGAGGGAGCATGGGAGGAATAGATGAACTGTAGATAGAGCAGAGGGGTTGGAGGGGAAGGGAGGGTGGCATGGGGTTATTAATGATGGTGGAATGTGAGGATCATTATTATCCAAAGTACAGGTATGAAGACACGATTTGGTGTGAATATACTGTGAAAAATCATGCTCTATATGTGTAATAAGAATTGTAATGCGTTCCGATGTCATATATAAATTTAAAAAAAGAACTTATCACAACAGATTGAACAAAATCTATTTACTCTACTTCCTATCCGCTCAACCTCAACAGTATTTATTTCCTGCATTCCTTGTTTAACTACTATCTCAGAACCATCTTGAGTTCCTCTTTCCACCTCACTCCTTTCAAGTTAGCAAGTCTTGCAGTTTCTATCTCCTAAATCTGAAATTTTTAAGTGTTTTGTCTCAGTTCCCCTTTACATGCTTAAAAATTATTAATGAATTAAAAAAAAAAACTTCTGTTCAGGTGGGTTTTTAATCAAGTGTTTATCATAATAGGAATTAAAATTAAATTTTAAGATATTTATAAATAACAGCGCTGAGCCATTATCTTTTGATGTAGCTTACGAAGGATAACTTTTCTTTAAAAAAAAAACTAAGAAAAATAGCATTATTTTACATTTTTGCAAATTTCTTTACTATCTACATGAATAGAAAACAACTAAATTCTCATGTGCTTCTGCATTTAATTTATTGTGGCACACTATTTGTATGAAGTACATGAAGGAAATTTATCTTCATATAGCTACGTAGTTGAAAATGGGAATAGTATTTTCTGACATTTGATACCTTATAAAAACTTGACCAGAGGTGGTTTAAGTATTAAAGGTTAATTACAGTGTGGATCAGAAACCACACTGTACAATGAATCTTTTGTACTTTTCCATTAAGACCAATCATTTGTAATTTTATGCATTTTGGTTATTTGAAGAATATTGATTCACTGAATTAGGCAAATCTTTCTTATGTTGATACACTCCATTATATAATTTTTTATAAATCACTTTCTTGGGGGGGAGGGATACCATGGATTGAATCCAGGGGCCCTTAACACTGAGCCACATCCCAGCCCTTTTTTTTTCTTTGATTTTTGAGACAGTGTCTCACAAAGTTGCTAAAGGCCTCACTAAGTTGCTGGGGGCTGATCTTGAACTTGTGATCCTCCTGCCTCAACCTCCTAAGCTGCTGGAAATACAAGTATATGCCTCCACACCTAGCTGTAATTCACATTTTTAAAAATTTTATGAGAAATGTCTGGGATCCAACAACCACATGGTAGCAGAACTTTTTTCAAAAATTCTGTTTTTTGATTGAAAACTCAGATTTTTTATCATTGGCGATACTTTTAGTTATTTTCCTTGAAATAGTAGGTTCCCTTAATTCATTTTTGAGAAAATGTGTACTGGATAACCAAGTCTTAGTAGCCACCGGAAGTTGTGTTGTGGTGTTGTTTGGATTTTGGTTGTGTTCTTACAATACTGAGGATTGAACATAGGGCCTTGCACATTCCCACCTCTGCCCCTTTTTCTTTCCTCCCTCCCTCCCTCCCTCCCTCCCTCGCTAAGTTTCCCAGGCTGACCTGAAACATGCAGTCCCTGCCTCAACCTCCAGTTGTTCTCCTGTGTAGGAGTGAAGAGTGGTGCTATAAAAACAGTGACTGGTTTCACTTGCAGTTCAAACAATTACACAAATTTTTCCTCATGAAAGCCATGGCACTTCCATATGTAGCAGATGTGCTGCTTCCTGCAAACTTCCCAATTTGTCATATAATATTAAAAAGTAGCAAAATTAAGAGTCTAGATTTAATAAAAATCAATAATTTTTATTTTTCAACATGATTTTCATCAATGAAATTTTGTTTTCTACTGTGGAAAAGTGAAGAATATAGCATCACTGTTACTGCTTTGATTGATGTTAATGTGCCATCAGTTTTATCCACCATTGTTTTTGCATTATCAGCACAAATACCCACCCAGTAAAAACTGTCAAGTAATATTTAAATAACATATTGGTATTATAATGAAAATAATTTTAACACAAATACCATGAAAGGGTCTTAAAGAACCCTAGGGTCCAGGTACTATACTTTGAAAATGCTTCCAAAACATCAAAGATATGTTGCAGTTGCCCACACCATTTTCTTAACTTCAGCCCTTTTAAATTTTCCCCTTTGTTATCTTTATAGTCTCCTACTGACCTTCCAGCCTTCATTCTATTTTTATTCCTGAGTTATCTTTTCTAGAATGTAAATATGATTTTGTTGATCACCTATTAAAGTTTTTCAACAAGTCCCAGCACAATTGGATCAAATCCATTTTCCTTAACAGAACATAGTGGCCCTTTATTATCATACCTACTTTACTAACTTCTGTTCCAATCACTATATATTGTTTTGCTGGATTTACTGATAATTTCCTAAACACATCATATTTTCTATGATCTCACATTTGCAAATGCTTTTCTTTCTACCTGGAATATTTCTAGTTCTCATCTGTTCCTTTCACTGAACATCATGTTATACCTACAGAATGTTGTATTAAAATTTGTTATCACATTTATATTGTTTTGTAGGTATTTTACTTAGTGTCAATTTTCCTTGAACTGTCTGTCTCTTTTGTATTCCTAGTTTGAATGAATTCCACAGAAACTGTTATCAAAATACAACTTAATTCTTTTTCTTCTAATATAATCCATAGGTAAAGTTAGTAATGAAGAGTTTAAAAAAAAAAGCACAGATGGACAGAAAAAGGAAAAAAAAAGTAAATAAATACACATCTATATGCTCCTCAGCCATTTTTAAAAAAAATTTTAATATATTGATGGACCTTTATTTTATTCATTTACTTATATGTGGTGCTTAAAATCAAACCCAGTGTTCACATGTGCTACTCAAGTGCTCTACCGTTGAGCCACAATCCCAGCCCTCCTCAGCCATTTTTATTAGAAGTAGTAATATATTTTTTATTTCCATATTTCTTACTGATTGATAGAAGGGAACAAACATTTCCATTTATATATGTGTTCCTGAAAAATTGTAATGAATCATATTTTGAAAAATTGACATCCTTAATCCATAACTCTAATCGTAGTAGGTTTTTTTCATAGTTAAAAAGAACTCTGAATATAGCAGCAAAAATGCCAAGATATTTCTGTTATTGAAAATAATAGTATTCTAAAATTACTTTTAAGTGTGTTTTCTACATTATTTTCTATTAAAGCTTGGTTGATTGTATTTTTTGTTTTAACTTAATATAGTAAAATGACATTTTATTAAAGATATTTCTGTCAGAAAGTTGCCTAAAGAGAAGTTTTACTTAAGTAATCCTTTAATACACAGCCTTCACAAAAGAAGGTTTTTTTTGTTTTGTTTTGTTTTGGTGGTGCTGGTGATTGAATCCAGGGTATTATGCATGTGAGAAAATGAAAGAAATTTTTGATAGATTATATAATATATAAAACTTCAAAAGTTGAATTTTTCTTACATACCATTTATTATGTGTAGTACATTTATACACATGCACATGTATTTTTTTTTCTGAATCCAAATTATCTGAAAGTAGATTTTGTAGATTAAACTTTCCTACCCATTGACCATTTCATAGTTCCTTAGTAACTTAATAGAGGAAACAAAATAATTTTTAGAAACTTATCTGTTTGGGCCTCACTAATTTATAATTAGCAATGAATTAGTTAACTGGCTTGAAACCTAACGTTTTAGAGCCCCTGGACTAGATATTGCCTGGTGAATTGAAATTGTGTACAAAATTTCAAAGGAAATTGAATCTTTCAGAGACCTTTAAGTAATTTAATCATTTCTATATAGTAGGTTTGTTGGTTATAAATTATGCCTTTAAAGTATACTTATTAGTTAAAAGCCAGAGGTGATTTGGGGCAAATTTTACTACTTAGGTTTGATTGAAACTCTCTGTGCTCTTAGGTCCGCCTTGCCTTAAAATTTTTTTTTTTTTTTTTTTGCCTTAAAATTTTTAAGAATTGATAATATTCTCTGTTCTCTGTCAGTGTATATATAACTAGAATGCCAGTGGTACCTACTGAGAAACAAAAATAGAAAATTTTCATTCCATTAATTTATGGAAAGTGATTATAAAATGTTAATAGTTGTTACCTTAACTCTGAAATGGGTATGTACAGTTAGTAAATTTATAGGAATAATAACAAGGTGTATATTTAATTTGAAAATAGCTCCCTTTTTATTATATATGAAAAGGACAAATACAGTACAAGTTAAAAACCAAAGGATATATAGTAATTTTGCTCATAAATCTGTTTTCCAGCATTCATTTACTACAAACATTGTCATCTGTTAGTTCTTTTCTTTATTTCATAATTATTTTCAAAATTCTTCATTTTTTATCTAATTTAACATTTTCATATTTTTAAAGGTCCCCAGGTGCATCCAATTTTTCAACTTTACCAAAGATCTCTCCTTCATCTCTATCAAATAATTATAACAACATCAACAACAGAAAGTAAGCACTGAATCTTAAAAACTCTTTGTTTAATTGATCGCCCTATTTTGGTTGCAAAAAAAATCTCTTGTATCTAAAATTTAGGATAAAAGCTTAATGCATTAAACTGGTTTTCTTTTAAATTACTGGTCAGTTCTTCCATGAGTAATTTCCTAAGAAAGAAAGCACATTTATAAACTATTTCTTGATTTAATATGAATACTATAATAGTTAACTGAAAGAAAGAAATGAAACATTTTTGAAATTTTATATTCTAAATATTATTGAAATATATAGAAATTTGTTATAACTCATTTTTTGTAGGACAGATATAAACTTCAGGTGTCATTTTGGAACTAGATGTATAATCACCTAAAATAATATTTTTAAAGTGTTTATCAGTGCTTCTCAGCTGGAAAGCACACACAAATTTTTATGTTTATGAAAAAGACAATTACATTTTCTTAAAAAGAGGTTTAGAAAAACAATTCCCTCCCCCCCCCAAATTGGTACAATGTGGAAATTTGAAATTTAGAGAAGTTATGTGAAAGTATGTGCTATATTGCTATAATAAAAAAAGGTTGAAAGTCATCTGAGCTTTAAATATAATACCTGACTATGGGTGTATTACCTTGAAAATTGTCATATCTATTTTATTAGAAAAAGTAAAAAGAAAACCTCATCATTTGTAGTTAGCCCAATCAATTTACTAAAAGAACTTTGATCCAGAGATGAATATTTTCCTTTTATTTCATGGATCTGTGTGTGTGCGTTGTGGTTTACATATTAGGTTAACAGTTTAGATAAATATTTTGACTATTTGTCTAGGTCATAAATGGCATCTGATAATTCTTATCAATAAATTCAAAAAGACTAACTTGTGAAATAATCTTTGAAATAACACCAGTAATTAAATTCATAAATTTAATTTTCCCTTAAGATTAATATCTTTAGTGGGGGACTTGGTATCTGGATTATAAATAGATGACAATAATTAAAATAATTTTAGAAAGAAAAAATGACAAAGGATTAATTTTACATATCACAACAACATGTTATAATGATATAAAAATTTAGTACTGACCAAAAATACACATACAGATTGATGGATTCAGACAATCCAGAAGCATACCTTCTTATATAAAAGAAGTTAATGTGATCAGAAAGCATTCTAGACTAATGGAGAATGGGTCAGATTAGATAATTACCAGGCATATAAAAAGGGGGAAGTAAATGGAAAAAAAATACTTACTAAAAGTGAATTTTTTAAAAGAATAAATATCAAGCTCTAGAAAATAAGAGAAATGGACAAATGATATAAATGTGTAATAAAATAAAGGAATTAAACGTAAGATAAACATTTTAAACGTCATATTTATCACCAATTAGAGTTTTGTAAATTAAAACCATAAAAAAAACTTTGTTTACTTTCTCCTGCCTCAGTCACATTGAGAAACTTAAACACAGTCATATTCATTCTTATAAGATTCTCTTTCATGGTTGCAATATTAGTACAGCTTTTCTAGAAAATAGTATTTACATCTTTATATCAGTAATTCATAAAGATACATGTATTTTGTGTATTAGCATTACACTACAATACTGAAAACACCATGAATATCCAAAGTTAAAGTATAACACTTTTTTTCTATTTAAAATTATATATCCACAGGCAAAAAGGATGAAACAGTATTATCCTGTAATTGTTTGTATTTTATGTAATATCTTTTAATTCATCAAAAGCTTTCCTGTATGAGATAAAGTCTTACTTGTGTTCCTACCAATTGTAAATCACTCCCACATTTGTTGTAAAAGAATTTATTTACAGATATAACATGTACTTATGGTCATTCTTTGGAGAGATTTTTAACATTGTTTGTATACTGTATTGAATATAGACTGTTTTGATTGGAATCTGTGTGTTTCTGTTTTTATCCATTTCCTCCCCAACATAATAAAAATGGTAGTACAATCTTATGTCAAAACCTCTGACTACAGGAATTTTAAACCAGGTTTAATGATTTTATTCCTATGACTAGATTTTATTTTTAGCTAACTAAATTCAAGACAGTAAAACAATCTTTTGTATTAGGAAATTTTAATAGTGAAAACCTACTGAGAATCCACATGCTGTGGTTATTTTTTAATTTAAAAGTAAATTTTATTTATGTATTACCTTTCTTAGGCATAGAACTTAAGCATTCATAGAATGGAAGGGAGTTTTTGTTGTTTTTACCTTTAAAACTCCGAACAAAAAGTTATTTTATGTGAAAGTCTATTTCTTATATTTCCATTCTACGTGTGGAAGTTTAAAGCTTCAAATGGATATAGCATAGTTTCTCTGAAAGTATGTTAATAGATAATGAATGGCCTTTTTAAATTAAGTGCATTCTTGAAAATTCATGTATGTGGAAATATTCTGTAAGTATAAATTATATAGTAAAATCAGTAGTTATAGTACATAAGCTTATATGAAATATATTTACAAGTTCAAGACTTGAACTATCCTATACTTATACATTATTAAGATATAAAACTTTCATTTCCAGAAATAAGAATATTATAAAGATAATACCATATGCTTAGAATTATTTAAAGTTAAAAAAGTTTTTATTAAAACTAATACTGTGAAGAGTCCATTGGTGAAGTACAGTTTGTTTACTGTATGTAATTTTATCTGTAGGTCCATAGTTGTCTCAATTATAATTTATGTGCATTTTTTAATGTCTGTCAAATTGTTTCTCTGGTTATAGGTTTATCACCTGCATAGTTCTCTCCTGCTATATTTGAGTTGATATATTACTAACACTTTCTTAAAAATGTTTTAATGTATTTGTTTTCTGGACTATGGCATTCCACATGAGAACACATTTCTGTTTTTCTAAATTTATTTAAATCTCTCATTTGAAATGGAAATGATTCCCTGTATAACATTAATGCATAAACAGGAACTGTGGATTTGGAGACAGAAGAGTTAGCCATATGACTCTTGACAAGTTTCTTAACTGAGACAATTGTTTCATTAACTACAAAGTGAGCATAATTATGGTTATTAATATTAAAATATATATGATGTCAAGAGTCAGTACTGATTGAAATTTTTATACAAAGATAAGTTTTGATTTTATAAAAATCTGTTGCATTTTTAATTTATCTTCATTAAAGAGGATAGATTTATAATATAGAATTAATCTAGCATTGTATTAAAATTCCCATATACTTCTGTAAATTTATTTTTGCAAAGTAGCATAAGCTTAAAAGATGATAACTAGATTTTTTTTAATGAAATAATTAGCAGATGTGGTCATAAAAGACTTCCATTGAGGCTTTCTTTAGGACCTAGGTTCCATGTATTTTTTTGAAGTATTGTAGACAACTGCTAGTTTTGGTATTTTCCATGATGAACTTTAATATATAATTTAAAGTGCACGTAACATATGAAATACAAGTGATGAATCAATAATATTTAAGTATTTTAAATTGATTGATTTTCATTATTATCATTGAGTATCTAAACTATTGCAGTCTTTGGGCAAGTTTTATACTTACCCTGTCATTTAAAACAAAGGCATAGATACCCTTTAAAGAGTCAGAAATCTGAATATATACTTTTGGAATGAGCATGTAAATGTGTTTTTAATGTTTACATGGGAAGGCGGGTAGGCATGAGCCTGTGTTAGGGCATTCTTCCCTATGTGCTCTGGCTACTTACATCTTACTATAATTTTACCATCAGACCCATATAGATACATACTATTTTTTTCTTCTCTATGATGTGTACAATGTACAGAAAATGCAGTTCTTAGACTTTTTAAGTATACAAAAGACTTGATTTTTTTAAGTTTAAAACAAATTTCTACTAATCTGAATTTGAATTGATCAAGGTTGCATTTCTTTGGGCACTGCTCTTTTGTAAGGTGGATTGTTTTGAGCGTTGGGTCTGTCTTTTTGTTTAGAGAAGGGAGCTTTTTCTGAAAAAATGCATAATATTAATGTGTGTGATTTGGGATTGATTTGGTTTTATATTGTGTTTTACTAGTTCAGTTTGGAGGGGTATGTTTACATTTACTAAAGCCTTTGTTAAATATGCAATAGTATAGTTCACTTAAATTATAATAATCTAGGGATAGTATAGTGTATAAAATAATAAAATGAATTATTTTAAATTATAAAAAATTATATTGTTTTAAAATAATACCAGGAATAAATTATAGCCATTGGAGATAAGTGGAGTTACTGATTCATCACATTTATTTGTAAACTGTATTTTATTTACATCATTATTTGCTTTTAGCACATGACCTTGATTCTCATTCAGGTTTGTTCTAATGAGTAAAAAGGAATGATTGAAAGTATGCTTTTCTGAATTATGTCCAAACTATCCATCATAAATATTTTATAAATAGGTAGGCTATTAAAAATTAAGGGAGAATTCATTCTTTTCCACAAATTTTTTTTTAATTACATGTAGAAAAAAAGGAACCATTTAACTTATTTATGGACTTCTTAATTCTTTCAAAAATTATCCTGATTTTTCTAAATTTTAGATAATAGCTTTTTTAAGATTAACATTTATTACACTGAGAGTACAAATTATCCTGAGTTAATATTTATCTAGTTAGATAACCTGTATTAGTCTACCAAGCTAAGAAAAACGCAAGGTAAATAATATAGGAATGTACTTGCTTAGAATCACTTTTTGCATTCCTGATCACCTAGACTTTTTTCTGCATTTGAATACTAGATTTTGCTGGTCTAGCATAGAATTTATAAATAGAATCTTCAGTGCATCAGAACAGTGATGTCACAGTGGCCTTGGAAATCTCTGCTCTCACGTGTAACTAAAACACAACTCTTCCTATTTCTACCGTTCTCACTCTACTGGATGCAAAAGGATGCAAAAGGAACATAAATGAGATGATTTATTGCTGCGGGTGGTGTTTAAAATCTGAATGTTTTAAATTTGATGGAGCAATGAAGAATGGAGCAAGCTGTGATGCTGCTCCTGTTAATCAATGGTAGAAAGATATAATAGTGGTTTAATATTGGTTGGTGTGGTATTTGATTGCAGTAATTTTGTTGATTGGATAAAGAGTACATTAATTTAGAGGGGTTAATTGATTTGAGAATCATGTCTTTAAAAGTACCTGAATTGTGTTTCTTAAAAGAAATGTAATGACTAACCATCTCAAAAATAAAATGAAGTATTCTGTTCATTACAACTATATTGTAATGTAATTGGCTGCATTTTAAATTTTTTTCTTTCTTCCAGTGTGAAAAACGCAAATTATTGTCTCCCATCATATACTGCTTATAAGAACTATGATTATTCAGAACCTGGAAGAAACAATGAACAGCCGAGCCTTTGTGGCCTAAGTAACTTGGGAAATACATGTTTCATGAACTCAGCTATTCAGGTAGGTCTTGTCAAACAATGTGAAACACATGTCTCATGGAATTTATTGATATAAAAATAATAGATAGGTTTTTTATATCAGAACATGAGTATTAGATGTATTTGGGGAATTTATGTACACACATTGACTCATTCATTATACTACTAGTGGTAGAATATTATTTTATTGTTCCTCAATTAGGTAGCATATGATTGATGACCATTTTGTAGAGTAGATTAAATAGTACTTCATGCAAAAATGTGGTTCTTAACAGAAAGCTTAGGCTCTCTAAGGAAAAAAGTAAACTAGTGAGATCTCTCTCTTCAGTAGAAGTCTAATGCTTTTTTTTTCCTTTGTCACCTCCTGTCCCTGCCCTTAACCTTAATGGGAAATTTTAAAAATGGGAAATTTTTGTGGACCTTTTCTATACATATTTTAACAAATCACTTTGCCTTCAATATCTTTTAATTTGGGGATGTATGAAATTACTGCCTTTATCCCCACCCCACCCCATTTTCATGTCACTTCCCTTTTCTTTCTATTCTATACCCCCTTCTGACTTAATTTGTTAAATTTGTACTTTGATTCTAAAGTAATAAAAGATGTATTTTAATATCACTGTCACTGTAAAATTAGGGATAGTTATTCCATTCCCCTTTTACAGATAAAATTCTATGTTTAAAAAAGCCTAGGATAATGGTAAACTGACTATTCTTGATATTTGAATTTTAACCTTTTCTTGTAAATCTTTTTGGTGAATTCTGAATTTTTAGTTTTAAGTCTGAATATTTTATTCTACTCACATTTTAATATTGAATACTCCTCTGCATAGGAATCAACCTTCAAATATGTAGATAACATGTAGATCAAGAATTGATGACATTATAACACATCTTTAAGTGAATTATTTTGTACATTGTCATTAATCCAGTTGTCTCCTAAATTAACCATTGTCTTTATAGCATTCTTGGAAAATTAAAATTTAACTGGGGTAACTGTAGGCCAGGAGTAACCTTTTAGAAACTTGGGAGAAGGGGGAGACCTAATTAGTAATTTTCTGATTTCATTGTATAGAATTGAGCCACTCACAAAATAGCATATCTGTTTAAGTGGATATAATATAGATTAATAAACTCTTCTTTAAATCTTCTTTGAATGAGTAATACTGTTCATTCCTTAATGTGAATTAGTTTATTTAAAATTATTTTTCTAGTATTCCTGTTCTAGCTAAACAAAATAAGTTTTTTTTGTTTGTTTTTTCTGGAAGAAGGGGGAAACTCATCTGAGAAGACCACGCTAAAATTATTATTATCCTGATAGCTCTTTAGATAACAAAAGTAAAATACTGAGTACTAAACTTTCAGAGAAAGGGACAGAACAGGCTTATTATAATTTGGTTTGTGTTTGGACTACCCTCCCTGGCCATAAAAATCCTTTCATATAATCTCTGGAAAGTACTTTATACAAAATGTGGTTGCACCAGTACCAGAAAACCTTCTTTTAGGGTCCCAAAGTCATGTAATTTTTATATAACTCTTTACTCTCACAATAGCAAAATTACTTTGACTCCTGAGGCTTGATATTAGCTTGATGTTTTGTTTTGATAATCTGGTATAGAAAATCGATCTCAGTGCTTTTTCATTAAGATTAAGAAAATATTTTTACAACATAGACAATAGAAATTTGAGTCTATCAGAAGAGAACCAGAGTGTTCAAGCTAATCATTCATGGGAGGCTCTGGCCAGCCTTCAAATTAAATTCCTTATAAGGCAATAATGCTCTCTAGTTTCCTGTGCCTTTAACATAGTCTGTTTAGTTAATTTCCATATGATTAACTGCAGTTTTTCAAAATGGGTATTAAAATTAAATCATCTAACCAAGCAAGTGAGCTAGATTTAGCATTTGAATAGCTTTCTTATATGCTGTGTTTAAGGTGTAAGAAACTTCATTTTATTCATTTTTGCTTCTGTTCAAAGCTATTTTATTACAATAAATTTGCAGATCTACCACTTACCCTGTCAATATTTTTCACCATCCTATCTTCCATTTTAATTGAGACATAGACACAAGAGTGATGTTTGTAATTTTTATGATAGTAATCATAAAGATTTTTTATGAAAACTTAAGCACTCATTATTTTAAGCAGTGAATATTATTTCATGTCTGTATCTTTCGGAAACTGTACTTTCTCTAAAATAAAATTCTGCGGACAAGTCAGAGAAGAAAAAAGTGACTTTTGTTTTGCTGCTTTTGACTTTTAATACAAATTGAGAATTAGGAAAGCTAGGACTTTAGTTTTGTTTTCTTTAAAATGCTATGGTTTTAAATTGATTTAGACATCAGCTCTCAAGCTGAAAATTCATTGTAAAAGGAAATACAAAATAATGATATTCCTCTGCTTCACAAACATCCATGTTCATAGGTCCATAGATGAGAAGACTAAGAGATAACTAATAAAATAGATTTTATCAATAATTGTTTTCAAATACCGTTACTCAATTATGCTTTTTCCAAGTTTTCTTGTAATTTCTTTAAAATTGAATACATTCATGAGCTTCTAAAAATAGTATAAAATAACATTTCTACTGATAGTGTATTTTAGTATAACCACTTAAAATAATTCAGTGAACCTAAAAAGTGTGAGTTGTCACTTTAGTACATCAGCTGGTCTGATATATCTACAAAAAATGGTATGTGTGAATAGCATACCAATTTTGTATGTGTTTGAGAATGAGTGATGCTTAGTCCATTAGTCGCTTTGAGACAGTGAAATCGTTTAGTCACCCATGACTGAAAACTAAGCTAAATGTCATGTAACATAATTGTTATTATTTAATTATATCAGGACTCAGTATTTCTCTGATGTAATAATGGTATGAATATTAACTTTTTTAGTGGATAACGTATTGCCATGTAGTTTCAGTTTATTAAATTAACATTTATTTAACATCAAATATGTGAAATATTTTTGGACTTGTATCCTGACCTCTATGAATGTTATTATCTAGACATTGTGACTTTTAAACTTTTTGCTTTATAGCATCAAAACCTTTCTTTAACTTAAAGTTTAATTGTATCCCCAATATTTAAGCAGTGGTAGTAGTGAAATTGCTTTGGTTGGGTGGAGTTCCCAGAAGCCCATCTGCGTATCTTTATTTTCCTTAATTTAACGGCCCCAGAAACATTCTCATGGAATCCTAGGACTCTGAGGGACAGTTTGAAAACCAAAGTCTAGCTTTAAAAAATGAACAGAAAAACCACATAAAAAAATTACAAGTTAGAGCAGTCCTAAGGAGTTATATACCGGGATTGAAAACATGGATGTCCTGCTTATTAACTGTGTTGCCCTAGACAAGTTATTCCCCAACTCATTTTTGTCTTCAAATGATAAGAAAATAATAGTATCCATATTTTAGGAGTTTTGCAAGTGTTTAAGTGAGTTGTTAAATATAAAACTCATAGAATAGTGATTAGGTTGATACTATTTTTGTGTTAGTCTTTTTTTTTAATTAAAAGAGTTAACCAGAATGACTCCTGAAATATTCTGTCTTCCATGGCCCCAACATTTGTTTTCCTTTTTTAATAATCTCTTATTCCATTTTGACTAGACCTTGTGAATGAGAAAAAGGAATTTGATGTACTTTTTTTTTCCACTTAGTGTTGCTGCATTCATGGTTATTTATCATCTGCTCCATTTCTGAGCTGTGATAGTTTAGGTTTCCATAGGCAAACTGATAGACAAAGAATATAATAAAGTATAACTGTTTATTTATATGCAGTCTTCAGGGTGCTCCAAAATTCAAAATTCTTCAGTTCAGGTTATCCCAGAACTCAGCCTCTTGAGTAGTTACCACCATGTCCTGCAGGTACAAATAATATATTTAAAAAATAGTTTTCTAGTGCCCCAAATCTATTACTTCATCTAAAAAATGTCCAGTTTTACAGTTTGCATTTTTGGAGGTAATTTGAATTAGCGTTAGTTCGGTAGATTCAGGAGCACTCCAACCCTTGTCTTTTTCATTGTCAAGGCCTACCTAGGAGGCTCATGATTGGCTTCCTGGAAGAAGCAGCTCTTCAGATGGATTTGAAGCAAGGGAATGATATGGTCTTTTCCACTGGAAAGCAGCACAGCGTAAGATGGTTGTTTTAAAACTCTTTACTTGACAGGGCCCCTTAAATAGATTGTAGGAAGTCATTGAGAAAAGTGAAACTAATCAGGACTTGTTTATTATTCTTGTCATAAAATAGAAAATGAATCGAGATTCCAAGCATTTTAAAAGTTATCTTTTTTTCTGTGATTTGTTGAGTTAGAAAAAAATTTATTAAGTTTAGAGAATGTTAAGTAGAAATTTGAAGTTCTTTGAAACACTTAAATTTAAGAAAATGAGTAATACTACACAGAAATAGCATTCTTTAAAAAAAAAAAAAAACACTAGGTCTTTATTACATAGTAAAACTTAAAAAGTCCTTACTACAACTGTCATTTCTATGTTATACTACTTCATAGCTTGAATATGATTAAATATAACACTATCCTACTCTTACCTTGAGAACTTCTTTTTGCATTTATTGGAACACAAATTCTCAGAAGTCTACTTAGACAAATTAGCAACCTTATGTTAAAATACATATATATAGTTTCCATCAAAAAAAAAAAAAACTTTTCCCCCTGAGTTATATGACAGTTTTTTTTTTTTTAAGTTGAGGATCTTCTAGAGAATAATTTCTTTTGATAAACTGAGAATGTGGCTAACTACAACTTCAAACTGTTTCTTTCCAGGCCAAGTGTTTAGTCTAATCCAGGATATTGTTTGAATTTCTTCCAAGTTATGTGCCAAATCTTGCATAGCAAACTATCATTTTAAAAAATGTTAATCAGGCTAAGAATATACTGGTAAAGCGCTTGCCTACATGCACCAATCCCTGAGTTCTTTCCCCAGTGCTACCAAAAACAAAAAAAAAAAAGTGTCTCTGTGTGTATACACACGCACAGATATATTAAAAAATCTATTCAGTCATCTATCAGATGAAAAATCAAGTCTTCTTTCCATTTTTAAAAAAGCAGAAAAAAAAAAGTGGAGGGACAATCTTGCATTAGAGCCATTCGCTTTCTCAACATGGACACCAAAGAAGTATCCCTTCCATTTAGAAAGAAAGAAGTGGGTGACGAAGGAGAACCTGTATTCTCAGGCAGATTATTTTAGGAAAGAATTTGTATAGTATAGTTCTGTAGGAATTTAATATTTACAACTGGGAGAGAAATGGTAACTCTAAAAGAATGCCTTTATAGTTACGTAACTTGGTTATTAGGGATTTCTTCTCATGAAAACGTGCCTTTCTTAAATGGGGGAAGGAAATCGGATTCATCTGCTCTTCACCTTCTCATTTAATAAGTAGATCTCTCTAGGACTAATGCTTTTATTTTTCAATTAATACAGACTTTTAAGTATTTTTTCTGTCCCTCATTCTATGACAGGAAAATGACATGAGTGTAGATCACAGAGAAATAAGTTGTTTTAAGGATTTATAAATAATTGCATCCGCTTCTAACATACAAAATGGTTTTATATTACTCTGGCTAAAAAAAAAAGCCAAACCAAATAATAATATAGCTGGCCTTCCCTGGATTCAATCAACTGCAAATAGAAAAAAAAAATTTTAACACATCTATACCTAACTTATATAGACTTTTTTTCCTTTCACTATTCCCTAAATATAGTATAACAACTATTTATATGGCATTTATGTTATATTAAGTATTATAAGTAATCTAGACATGATTTAGAATATATAAGAGAATGTGCATAGGTTATATGCAAATACAGCACCATTTTATGAGACTTGAGCATCTGCAATTTTGATATCCATAAATATCAAGAGATGAGTATATACTTATTAGATAGTATTATAGTGATCACATCTTACAATACACATCTTGTATTGATTGTGATAATTATTATTTTAGTAAAACATAAGGAAAAACCTAAGAAATGTCAGTCAGTGATGTATAGTGAGAGCTCAGTATTTACCTCCCCACCACAAGAAAAGAAAGGAAAACTGGTTCCAGTTTTACTTCTGTTACTTAAATCACACAGCTCATTTTCTTAATTAAAATAATACATCCTCATTTACTAAATGTATATTAATATCATTCAACACTTTTTTGATTGGAAGATTCTAAAGTGTTTCGGTTTTATATTCTAAATTATAAATTGGTATGATTGAATGGTCACTAGAAAATTTAGGAGATTGGACTGAAATATTCTTGAAAGAATGAAAGTTATGCCAGATCTCTCTTGGAGCTTGTTTTGATGTCCATTGCCTATTTCTTTTAAAGTATACTTTTAAATTGTAGCCAGTCAAAACTGTGCTTATTAAAGGCTCTTTTCTACTGAATTTTGTTTCTTTTAAGACAGTTGATCTTGAGATCATCTTTTTGTTTTAGTTTATAAGTAGAAATAGTTTTATGATTATGCTTTTTTTAACATGATCAACTTTCTAGGTGTCATTGTCACTTCATAGTAAATGGTTTTTTAAGTTTAGTATTCTGTTAGTTAAGAAACATTGCAAAATATTATTATTAATCACTTTTTTTTACAGTGATTTATAAACAAAACTATTTGGGACAGGAAAGGGTTAATGGTTGCTGAAACCATTGTAAATGGTAATATCTAAATTACTAGCTATAATACCCTTATTAAAACATGTAGCCCAGTGTTGAAGTTGTAGTCTCTGATAATAGCAGTATCCTTTTTTGCATAGTACAAGCTGTTTTTCATATCATTTTTAGTTTTTTAACTTTCTCTTTTCAGAGGTCTGTGATTTAGGGCCTAAGCATGCCTGTTTCACTAATAAAGAAATTGAGGCAAGGAATGTTCAAGTGACTTTCCAGTTACTAAGATAACTTAATAAATTGAAATTGAGTTGTTATTCAGAACATTCTGAGATAATGTATTTTTTTCAAATTATGCTAATCAACTGTTAAGAAATGCTTTAAATACATTTTATTTTATGGTGGTAAAATATACAAAAAAAATTTACCATTTGAACCATTTTAAATGTATAGTTTAGTATATTCACATTGTTATACAACCATTAAAAATAAGTTTTTTAGTTGTTTTTGTTGTGCTAGGAATTGAACCCAGAGCCTTGTGCATGGTAGGCAAGTGCTCTACTGCTAAGTTATATCCCCAGCACTTGTTAAAAATGCTTTTGAGGCCGGGCATGGTGGCACACACCTATAATCCCAGTGGCTCTGGAGGCTGAGGTAGGAAGATTGCAAATTCAAAGCCAGTGTCAGCAAGGGTGAGGCACTAAGCAACTCAGTGAGACCCTGTCTCTAAATAAAATACAAAATAGGGCTGGGGTTGTGGCTCAGTGATTAACGACCCCTGAGTTCAATCCCTGGCCACCCTCTGCCACCAACAAAAAAAAAAAAAAAAGCTTTTGAGGTGAGGATTAAACCCAATAGAATAGTGTTTGCCTGACTTACATGAGACCCTGGGTTCAATACCTAGGACCACCAAATAATTTTTAAAACCACCCCCAAAAAAAGTTTTTATATTTATGCCAAGAGAATGGTCTCTATATTTCATGATACTCCCATAAAATAGCGTTATTGTTTGGTTACAGCTCATCGATTCCCTTAAGAAGTTATACAAACACTTATTTATTTAATGGTAATAATGTTCAAAATAGTTCAAGTACTCCTTTTTGAAATTGTTTCATTCTTCTGAACATCACTGGTAGGTATTTTTCCTTCTTGAATATGTTGGTTTTCAAAACTAGAAATTATTGAGAATATTATATTTGGAATATTGTAGGTAATCAAGCTAAATAATTTTTCCACTAAGATACACTTATGATGTTGTTCATTTACTCAGCAAATATTTCTTGAGGCCCTACTAAGTGTCTTTTTCACTCTGAGCACAAATTACAACATCATGAACAAAGCAGTTTCTATTTCCACAGAGTTTACAGTCTAGCAGGAGAGATAAGCATTAAATTAATCATAATTGCATTAGGCATCAAGAAGAGGAAACAATGGAATGCTGTGAGTGAATGACAAGAGCCCAGAAAACACCTAATTTACACTGGGCATCTTACTCAGCAGAAGTAACATTTGAGTTGGGCATAGTGGCACACACCTATAATGCCAGCAACTTGGGACACTGAAACAGGAGACTTGCAAGTTCAAAGCCAGCCTGAACAACTTAGCAAGGCCCTATCTCAAAATAAAAAGTAAAAAGGGATGGGGAGGGCTGGGGTGGGTTGTGGCTCAGCAGTAGAGCGCTCACCTAGCACGTGCGAGGTGCTAGGTTTAATCCTCAGCACCAAATAAAAAATAAATAAATAAACAATATAAAGGTATTGTGTCCAACTACAACTGAAAAAAAAAAGGTGGGCTGGGGATATGGCTCAGTAGTTAAGTACCCCTGGGGTTCATCTGAGCTATGACCAAGGAATATGTAAATTTGGCAGGTGAGAATTAAAAATGATATAAAAAGTGCTCTAGGAAGGGCCAGTTTGAGTAACGTATAAAATGACAAAAGGAGAATAGGACAAATTAAATTTGAAGATATAGGCCAAAGCCAGAGCATACAAGGAGAATTTAGATTTTAATGCATTATAAGGGTATTGAATATTTCAGGGTATCATTATCTTACCTAGATTACTGCAGTTATCTTAGCTGGGTTGTTTGGGGGATTTTTGTTTTGTTTTATTTGCTTTTACCTTTAATTCCTGTAGTTTGTCCCTTAAAAGAACAGCCAGAGAGATCCTTTTCTGTTGTTATTGCTGACAACACTAAAAGCGGAAGCCTTAAAATAGTGGAAGGCCTTATAGGATCTGGCCCCTGATGTGTCTTATATTCTATTATTTTCCACCAAGCTCACTTCATTCTATCTTTACTAGCTTCTTCTACATGCCAAAAATATTCCTGCCTCAAGGTCGCTGATCTTGCAATTTCCTATACCTGTGATGGTATTTCTCTAAATATTTATTTATAGCTTTACTTTCTTATTTTTGTTAGATATTTATTACCAGTCAGATTCTTCTCCATTCACCCTATCAAAAAAAGAAAGAAAGAAAGAAAAACGGGTAACTGCCCTTTCCACATTCCATTCAGCACTCATCACCTACTGACATGCTTTTCTTATATTTGTCTTTTTTCTTTCTGTCTCCCTCTACTCCCAACACACATACACACACACACACACATACAAAAGCTCCATGGGTACAGGGATTTTGTGTTAGTTACTACTATAGCTTCATTACCTAGAATAACACTTGGCATTAAAAAAAAAAAAACTCAAATTAATGAAAGGTGAAGTTTCTAGTTTCTGTCTTATACATCATGATGATGGATATAACCATTTAGCAAAATCAGGGTAGTGGGAAAGGAGACATGGTAGGAGGACTAGATTCAGGGTGGGGAGAAGATATGAATTGATTTTTGGCATGTCTGTTTTGTGTTGCCTATGAACCATCTAGTAGCTAGATCAGAGGTAGGTGAATATTCTTGTATGGAATATAGATCAGAGCCTAGGCTGGAAAAAAAGAAATATGTTATTATAGGTGGTATTTGAAATCATGGAAATGAATGTATCTAAATGAGGAGGTCTGTGAAATAGAGGTTCTAGAACTAAGCCCTGTAATGCAACATTTTAACCGAGAGAAGACACTGAATGTTGAAGTAGGAGAAAAGAAAGATTATGGATGTCATTTCTAGATACTGCAGTGACTTCCATTATCTCCAAAATATGAGACCAGATCATCAGCTAAGAATTGAAAGGGGAAGATTGCTCAACAATATTGAGATCTCATTGGAGATTGGGAAATATCAGTTTAGAATGATACAGATTTATTCACTTAAGATTTTCTCCAGCACTGTTTTCATGGTGCATAAAATAGAAAACTGAGTTCATCTAGAGTTGGACAGAGAAAAGGGGAAAAGGATTGCTCTTAAATCAACTAATGTTCTTGTTTTATATATTTAGCTGACCCAACAAATATCCACTGAATCTCTACTATGTACCCAAAATTGTTTTAGACAATGATAAAAAGAGAGTGGCCATCCTTTAGAAGTTCATAAACTAGTGAATGAAATAGACATAAAAACAAACAAGATATGATAGCATGAGTAGCAAAATGTTATGGAGGCAAAGAGAGCCACTCGGAAATAAGTGAGGCTTCACCAAAGTGACATTTGAATTGAGTTTTAATTTTATTTGGTGGTGTATGTAACTATCCATTATGACTTATATTTTATTCATCTGATCATAAAATAGCAGAGAATTACCAGAAATACAAACTATATCGTTATAGCTTATGTATGTTTCTACATATTTTTTCACCATAGAAATCTATACATAAGAAATCTGTTTTATCAAAGTAAAAACATTGTTCATACATTCAATAAATACATACTTAAATTTCCTACATGTTAACTGTTGATGCTTTTTCATGTATGCAAGCTCTAAAAAGAGGTGTACCTAAAATATTTTGAGGTATATGTAATGCTTATTCATAATGCTTCGCTTACCAGGTTTCGTATATACCAGACAATACTGCCTCACTTGCATACTAGATTTGATATATAATTGATGCATTATGAATAATGCCTAGGGCTTTTTAAAGTATAATATGCTTTACCAGGAGAAATCAATCTTTTTAAAATAAATTTCTGACAAAAATATTACTAGTAATTAAGTTAAAAAAATACTTTGAGATTCCTCTTATGCTTAATAGTATACAGTATATTGAGTATTGCACAAAAAATTTCTGTTGCCACATTTATATCACTGTCTTTCTGGAAGCTCCATTACCTTCCCCAAAACTTGTTCCGTTGTTGTTCATTCTTTGTTCCTTTAAATTCACATTTTTACTGCTCCTTTCAGCTTATATACATGTCTTTTTTAATAAATGAGGAGTGGTGCAAGGGGGATCCATGACCTTGTAAAGAATAGTCTGTGCTTTCTATCTGCTTTCTTATTTTTCTTCAATCCACATCTTATTTAAATCTATCAAGTGCCTAGCAGGATAGGTAAAAGCATGGATTTGAAATCAGACTGCTTGGATTCAAATCTTAGCTCTGTCATTGGCAAATTGTATGACATTGAATAAGAAACTTCCTAGTTTTTTCATC
>NW_025999853.1:44161316-44203191 GCF_001458135.2 Marmota marmota marmota | reverse complement strand
GTCAGGTACTGTGCTAAATTCTGAGGTGTAAATTATAAGACATGGACTCTGCCGTATAAGTAAGTTGAAGGTGGTATAGTTTTAGCCCTGATGATGGAATATTAGTTTTTGTTTGTTTGGTTGCTGGTTTTTTGTTTTTTGAGGTGCTGAGGAACTTGTAACTTTGAGAAGATGCTAAAGTAAATTTAAAGAATTTTAAGTGTGAATTTCTTACAGGGGAAGAAATTTCTAAGGAGAGGAATGAATACATGTGAAGGTGCAGTCTTAATACATTAAGCTAAGGCATATATCTTAAAATTCATAATTCAAATACAAGGATAATCTTAAACTTGAAATTTATAATGTGAAATACATATATATTATAAAATGCATGTAGAGAAGAACCCCATAGCCACTTCAAAGAACAGATACGTAGCAGTCTCTTCTCACTAAATGATTAGCTTGCGCATACACCAACCATTCTTACCATTCTACGTAGATCAACAGCCTTTCATTCATAGTAGCTTATTTCCTGAACCTTACCTTTAGTCATTGTATCACAAATGCTAAATTAGTAAATTCCAAAAGCCTACCATCTACTAAACATGTAATTTCGTTTTTTAATCCCTAAATCTGCAAGTGCTCTTGCCAGTTTTGTACACAATAAACTTGCATTAAAAATACTTTACCTGGTTAATAGTACCTATTCATTAATAGAAATTTTTTACTTTTTAATTTTTGCATTGAGTTGGAATGTAGGTACAGAACCTTTTTATTCTGTCTGGTTACTGCTTTAATTGTAACATGCTGTTTGACAAAATGAGTTGAAATTTTAAGACCAACTCTAGGCATAAATAAGGATAGAAACAAAATATGGCTTAAACATAAAAGCATTTTATGATCAGTCACATTGCTTTATAGGTAAAACTCATTTTATTAGAGTTGAAGTACAAGATTTAGTTCTCCCAAAGCACTGAGATTTTGACATTCATCTTTGTCAGAGAGTTGACTTCAGTAAATTAACAAGAGACATAGCTCCAAATAACATGAGACTAGTAGACATGTTTAAAACTCGGAAGTATTTACAAACATGGCATACTTACAGTGTATCCACAAACTAAATCATACTGTTTATATATTTATTTTTTATGACATATTTATACATACTCTCAGTTTTTGCTAAGAACAATTGTGTTGTTAAGAAAGGATGAGTTTTGTTATTTTACAGACCAAGAAGCATTGAGAATAAGAGAGATATTCACATAGACACAACACATGTTAGATGACTTTTATATCATATCATTTAAAGTATCTTACAAACTAAAAGGAAAATGTCCTACATACAAAGGACTTTTAAGAAAGGAAATTTAAGAAAGGAAATTGTTTTAGGACAGTCTCATCTAATAGAAAATGATACTTGTATAGTAGAAAAGCTTAACTCTGATTATGGTTTTTATTATTGAACTGTATAGAAATTACTATTCTGTAAAGCACTGTGTTTTATGGCAGCCAGTCCAATTGTACAGTTTTCTTGCAGTAGTCAAAGATTTTCATCTTTTCAAGATAGCTTGCATAAAAAGGATTGAATAATGAGTTACATGAAGTACTACAAATCAAATTATATTATAAAAATATTTTAATAAACTGACTTTCTTCTTCCAGAATGGTGGTACTGATTACTAGTAGAACATCACCCGGGGCATGTAAATATTTTAGTTGTTTGATCTTTTTTCCAAATATGTCTTGAAATTTGTACCAAAAATTATAATGAAATTTTTAATATTTTAACTTCATCTTATGCTATTTCAAGAATTTATTCCTCATTTAGTGGTATTTTCAAAATGAGGGAGGAAAGCCTGACATCACCTTAGTTTTTAAATAAATAATTATGTGTTAGTATGTATGTATGTATGTATGTGTGTATATATATATATATATATATATATATATATATTTATACTGACTATTGAATTTCCATATTTATGTGTGTTTTTGCAAATTGTTAGAGAATTGTAGCTTGAGAGTTTCTTAAAACATTAAATTCCAGAAATAAGAGGCTTGTTTTGGCCCATTTAGGACTAAATAGCTAAAACGTAGATACTAGTTATGGTATCTTCATAGGTAATTTGTATAATTACTTCTCATTAAAATTATTTTTGGCTGGGGTTGTGGCTCCATGGTAGAGCACTCGCCTAGCACACGTGAGGCACTGGGTTCGATACTTAGCACCACATAAAAATAAAATACAGTATTGTGTCCACCTACAACTAAAAAATAAAAAATAATTTGTGTTTCTTAAATAGTGTGTTAATAGTGAATCATAATCAGTTTCAAACTAACATGTGTCACTGTGAAAATAAATGCTAGTCTAAAAAGTCCAAATACAGAAGTTCATTGCAAAACAGATCATAGATTAACTAAAGATCAAATAAAGAGTGGACGTTTTTAACATGCATTGCCCTTCTTTTGGTTTCATATTCAAGTACTTGGAGATTCTTTTTGAGATTACTCATTACAAGTAAATATATTTTTGCTGCATCTAGTAATATTTTATTTGAAAATAAATTATTGAGCAACTGAACCTAACATTGAAAGAAAAGAGTAAATCTGAGAAAATAAATGCATTAGTAAAAATAGGCCAAAACATTTTTATTAAGCACATATTTACTATACACATTCTAAGGGCCAAATGAAGTAGTGCTCAGTGCTAGAGGTGTAAATATAAAAGTTATTTTGGTACCTGCTTTCCTGGAGGCAGACCATTTGTCAGACCATTTTGTTTGTCTTTCCTTGTCGGACCATTTGACAAGACAAGACAAACTAAAAAACTAAAGCTATAGTTTATTATAAAATCAGTGCGGAAACATACAGGAAGAAACAAGTATTACGAAGGCTTCCCAGACACAATATCAGAATCTTGATGGATTGGTAAACATTAAGTAAGGCAAAAAAAGGTACATTTTCAGATAGCTAATGTTGCAAATTTAGGATGCTTAGAGGTCAAGGAACCACAAGTAAACTAAAATAAGGCTCAATAAAGTGGAACAGAAAAGATATTGGCAAAAGATTGAGGGTACATAGGTGGGCAACAGACCCATTTAAGGATTTGGTATTCTAATCTGAAAGCAAGGAAAGCCATTAAACAATTTGTAGCAAGGAAGTAACTTGGTAAAAGATCATCCTTGGGCTGAGGTTGTAGCTCAGTGGTAGAGCACTTGCCTTGCACACGTGAGGTGCTGGGTTCGATCCTCAGCACCACATAAAAAAATGAACAAAATTATTAAAACAAATCACCCTTGATGATATATGAAAGCTAAAATAACTTTTTATCTTTGCAAGATAAGGATATATGTGAATAATTAAGTAAAAATAACTCAGGAATTATTTATATTTACACAACTTGGTTCTTTGAGATATTTGGTAAAACGTAAATTATGTTGTTATGATTGCATTAATAGATGGTAGTGGAATATGTTATATTCTTATCATAACTCTGAGCTGATCAAATATAAAGACTTGAAAACTAATTGATAATTGTTGGAAATTGCTATTCAATCTCCCTTCACTTAATTGTCTTTTAACATTGATCCTATCTGTGCTAATTCGGTGATATAAGATGGCATTTATGCTCTTTATAGCTGTATTCTAGATTGCCTGGACCTCCCTCTCCCAAAATGTTTTACACTAAAAGTTTTATACTGAATTTGGGTTTATAATTAAAAGAGGATATATAATAAAAAAGAAGAGAAAATTAAACTCCAGAGGAGTATGAGATAAGGAGAGGTGTTGAGATAAAAAAGAAATTAGAAAGGATAATATCCTTTCCCTTAGTTGCCTCCTACACTGTAGCCTACTTCTGTCTTCCTCTTGCTAATATAAATAAAAATTTTTACACTGAAAATGATATGTAAATGATCTTAAACTGTATAGCCCATCCTAGATATTTTTAACTGTATAAAAATCTGATAATACAAATTTCATGGCACTATAAGTAGTTCTCCTTTTTGCCTTGAGATTAGGGGCTAGACTACTAATTTAGACAATATTATTCTTATAATATAGAAAATTCCTAAATAGATACTGTGATTACTTGAGTAAACATAAATTGATTTATAATTGAAACCACAAAATTAAGCTCCATAATTTACTTGAAAGACCTGAGTATAAGTTGAATAAGTTTATTTTACAGTTTTAGCTCAAAAAGATAGTTTATAATTCACAACATCTGAGTTATCAAAAAACCCCGCAGACTGAATCTTTCACCCTGAGTATATTTAATTTAATAGCAAGCACTCTTTGAAAAACTTTGAAAGTAAAATGTTTTACACTAAATGTTTTACACTGAATTTCCATTAATGTAAATCCAGGTTCTCATCAAACTGGGTCTTTACTATTTTACATGCAAGCAACTAGCTCCTTATGTAGCAATTTGTCATTTGACTCCAAGACAAATATTTTCCCTGCAGCAGGGGAAAAAGGAAAAAACTAATTACCTATATGGCTATATGTCTATAGCAGACACTGCATTTTTTAGGCATCTCATTAATTAAGTAGTAATATTTGTATTAAAATCAAATTATATGGTATCATCAGCTTAAAATTATTCCATCTTGAAATAAAATATTGTGGAAACTGAATTTTCATCTATTTTTAAAGAATATATTGTTTTATTTAGAATGGAAGAGAGTTGAAGAATTAAATTACTCATAGTTTTTATTTTGCCATAGAAGAAAACTGGATTGTATTAAAACAAGAACTGAAAAAAGTGAGAATACACTTACCCAGAGTCTACATAACTGAAATTTATTTTCTCAGTTTCAGCTAGTTTATACTATTCCTTATAAAGGTAGTTGGCCAGACGGAAGGCTTAAAGGCTGCTCTTTAATGATAAGTAACTAATAGTGGAAGCAGTAAATTTAGTCATCCCTCAGTATCAATGGTAATTGGTACCAAAATCCATGAATGCTCAAGTCCTTGATATAAAATGATGTATTATTTGCGTATAACCCATGCACATCCTTTCATATGTCTTAAATTATCTCTAGATTACATAAATTCCTGATATAAATGCTGTGTAAATTTCTGCTATATTGTAATGTTTAGGGAATACTGAAAAGAAAATAGTCTCTATATTCATTGTAGACACAATTTTTTCCCCAAGTATTTTTCTATCTATGTTGGTTGAATCTAC
Organism: Marmota marmota marmota; assembly: GCF_001458135.2. Lineage (NCBI taxonomy): Eukaryota > Metazoa > Chordata > Mammalia > Rodentia > Sciuridae > Marmota > Marmota marmota. The sequence goes on along the minus strand of NW_025999853.1, from coordinate 44,198,021 downwards.
AGATACAGAGAGCCAGCTAAACCTCTTTTTTTAAGTTAATTTCTTGCTTGCACTCTATCTTAGTTTTTACCTACTCAGGCTAATTTATAGGTTCCTGGGATGAGTAGACAATCCATAATTTCTACCAATCAAGTAAAAGAAGGAAAGAAAACTCTGAGTTTCTCTCCCAGTTAACAGGTAGTTTGCTGTGTTTAAAATTAATGCAGATTTCACAGCAACAAATATTAACATTTCATTTATTATAAATAATTTATTTGAAATTTGGGAAATGAATAGTTGAGTGCATCATTTCAGTGTTTATTTGAACAGTAACTTCTTAGTGCCAGAGACCATCTTATTTTTTTCTGATTGCTGTGGCAAACAATTTGTTTCCCTTTAATTTTAGCATGTTTTAAAAAAAGTGTGTGTATGGTTACTTTTACTTGAAAATATATTTTATTCTTTGCAGTGTTTGAGCAACACACCTCCACTTACTGAGTATTTCCTCAATGATAAGTATCAAGAAGAACTGAATTTTGACAATCCCTTAGGAATGAGAGGCGAAATAGCTAAATCATATGCTGAACTGATCAAGCAAATGTGGTCTGGAAAGTTTAGCTACGTCACCCCAAGAGCATTTAAGGTTAGTATGATAAATACATTCTCAACAAGAGTGATATCATCCCCAAGAGGGCAAAAACTAGTTCCTAGAAGAGAAGGATGAAAAATAGTAGCTATCACAATGATTTATAAGCCCTTCAAAGGAGTACAGTATGGATGGATGGATGGTTGGATGGATGGATGGATAGACAGATCATCTGTGGTATAAAATTTCAGATGATAGAGTGGGTGATTAGTTTTCAGAAAGTCTAAAAAGGATTTAGGAGGGGGGAATAATTTAAAAAGACTGAGAAAAACACTGGTATGATAGAATTACTACAGAGAAAGCAGTGAGCATTTATTTGCATAGTTATTTTAGAATACATCTCTGAAAAATCTACATGACTATTTCATATTATACAACCTTAAAAAAATAAATTTGAACATTTCATTAAAGTCCAAGAACTCAAGAGTATTTCAATAGTCATTGCAAATTTGAAAAATTAAAACTAGTCTGCAAAACAGTCACTAAATATGAATGTGCTTCCAATGTAATTCTTAAAGTCAAAGTTTATTCAAATTTGTGAATAGATTGCTTTTTAGAATCAGTAAAATTACAAATGATTTTTCATTCAAACAAGAATTAAATTAAAATTTGGCTTTATGTGTTAAAAAGTTTTCCTAATTAATTGTAATAGGAGTAGGATGAGAAAGTATGTATTTTTGAAGAATAAGCAATTATAATAAGCCATAATTTTTACAATCAACTTAAATGGTATTCATGTAGGACATGTACTAAGTAACCGTATACTACTTCCTAAAAAGTAAGAAGCGACTAACAAATCATGTACCCCTACATTTGGACAGACTAGTCTAGACAAACCATCTCAACACAACCCTCATTCCAATTAGTTTTGTTAGATTTTTTTTCCTCTTTAAATTTTATGTAAAAATGCAGGCTCTTGATATTTGACTTCTTTCATATTATGATTTTTTTTTAATTTATTTTTAGTTTTAGGTGGACACAGTATCTTTATTTTATTTTTATGTGGTGCTGAGGATCAAACTCAGTGCCTCATGCATGCTAGGCGAGGGCTTTACCACTGAGCCACAACGCCAGCCCCTCATATTATGATTTATATTATTACATTTCTTTGTAGTCCAATCAAAAAATAGTATTACAAAACTAGGAAAATTGAACATAAATATTATGGTTATCTTTGTGAGATTCTTCCTCTTTTTACACACAAAAACTAAAAGATTTGTAGTTTTTTCCCCAGTGGACCCAAAGCAATATGTTACTAAATTTTTTAAGTCTTCAGTGTTTCCCAATTTTTTGTACAATATTTTATTATATGTTCTCCTTGTTCTTTTCTCATGTCAACATTTCTCTATTTTAGAGAGTAGTTATTTTCAAAATTCTTTTAGATGTATGATTATCTGTATGATAATAATAGCCAGAATAAAAACTTGTCTTTTATTGTCTGCCTGACAAACATTTACAGGAAGAGGCAATAGGAAAACCAAGAGCTAAAAATTAAGAGTGCTGAAAACTCCTTTGACAAATAGTGAAATGGCAATTAGTAACAAATAAATATAGGACCCATAATGATCAATATACATTTTGGGGGGGTTTGTTTGTTTTTCATGTATACATTTTTTTAAGGAGTCCATGTTCTGTTCTGTTTTGGCCTAAATAAGCTTCATTGAGGACTGGGATTGTAGCTCAGGAATAGAGTGCTTGCCTAGCATAGGTGAGACTGGGTTCAATCCTCAGCACCACATTTAAAAAAAAAAAAAAAGTGAATAAAATAAAGGTTAAATTCTAAAAAAAATAAATAAGCAAGCTTCATTGAATGTATACTGGAATGCAGAACAAAATATATGTTCCTATTTTGTATATATACATTTTCATTATTCACAATAGTTATATTCCTTAAATTTATTGCAAACACTGAATAACCATACTAAACTGTTGCTACTAAGGAAAATATAGGTTTTGATTCTATCAAACCTTCTAGTTGTAACATTTTCACATTTTCACCAACCAACCAGTGTGTCATTTTGTTTTATGTGTATTTTAGTTTAAAGACCCTTATTTACCATGTGTGGTGGTGCATACCTGTAATTCCTATGGCTCATGAGGCTGAGGCAGGAGGATTGTGAATTCAAAGCCAGCCTCAGCAATTTAGGCCCTAAGCAATTCAGCAAGACCCTGTCTCTAAATAAAATATAAAAGGACTAGGGATGTTCACAGTGGTTGAGTGCCACTGGGTTCAATCACTGGTACTAAAAACAAAAAAAGGAAAAAAAAAAAAAAACTTGTTTAATATGTGTTGTTGATTCATTAGCATTGAATTCATAGCCAACAGCACTGTAACTTATGTCTGAAGGAAGCTTATCTAACTATGTTTTCTCCAAAAGGTACATCACAGCCTCCTTCTAGCCAACACTTCAGCACTATGTATGGGGGGCTCTTTAAACACTGAAATAACCAGAAGACAGCACAGAAGTGTGAAAAAAAAAAAATAGCACTAAATCAACTACAAAAAGACATTTGTTTATATAGTATGAGAGCTAAAACAAAAAGGGGAGAGGATCACTTTGTTTCCCAGCTGAGAATGTGCATGTTAGATGACTCAAATTTTTCACCTCTGAGGATATCCACAATGACTGCTAAAGTGTTTTAGTTTTATTTGAGGGTTACAAATAAATTTTAGCAAGTAGGCAACTCATAGATAATAAGAATCACCTGTAGAATTTTAAAGGAATCCTGACTCTGCTGAGTTCATGGTTTTGTTTTTCTCACAGACACAGGTAGGACGTTTTGCACCCCAGTTCTCTGGATATCAACAGCAAGACTGTCAAGAACTATTAGCTTTCCTATTAGATGGACTACATGAAGATTTGAATAGAATTAGGAAAAAACCATATATACAATTGAAAGATGCTGATGGAAGGCCTGATAAAGTAAGTTTCATGATATTATTGTCTGCATTGTTGCAGTTCTATAATACCTCAATAACTTGATCTTATTTTCTTTATAGGTGGTTGCTGAAGAAGCCTGGGAAAACCATTTAAAAAGAAACGATTCTATCATAGTAGATATATTTCATGGCCTTTTCAAATCAACTTTGGTTTGTCCTGAATGTGCTAAGATTTCAGTAACATTTGATCCTTTTTGTTACTTGACACTTCCATTGCCCATGAAAAAAGAACGTACCTTGGAAGTTTATTTAGTTAGAATGGATCCACTTACCAAACCTATGCAGGTAAGTAGTGATTATTTTCTGTACATTTGTTACTTTTTATCAAATATTATAGTGTTGAGTACTATATAAAATTAGTTTTGAAGCTGGGCCTGGTGGTGTGTGCAATTTAGGAAGCTGAGGCAAGAGGATTATAAGTTCAAGGTCAGCCTGGGCAACTTGGAAGACCCTGTCTCAAAATAAAGTTTTGAAAAGGACTGGGGATGTAGCTCAGTGGTAAAGCACTTGACGAACATGTGCAAGGCCCTGGATTTAATCTCTAGTACTATATGTAAATTAAAAATTAGTGTTGAATCCTAAAGCACAGTTTAGTAATAATGTTTGTGTAGTGTAAATGTACTATAAGCTTAACACTTTGGAAATTAGTATAATTTTTAGAATCTTGAAAGGATGAAGGATGTCATGTAAAAAGTATTCTCAAAGACTTTTTCTCATCAAAGAAAACAGACATTGTTTTACAGTGTTGAAGAATATTAGCTTACAAAAATGAGAAATGGAAATTTAGTTAGATTAAAATATTTGATTCAGTAATGTTCTAATCTTTAATACTTTATTTTATCACATATTGTTTATCCTATGCAAAATCACTGGTAGTAGGCATTAATGATCATGTTTGCTTGATTGCATAGTGTAGTGTTATAACTGGACTATTTTCTATTTTGTGAATAAAATCCTATATTTTCTCCCTTCTTTATCAGTGCTTTTCTGAGACTTGACCCCTCCTATCGAAAGTATCTCCTTTCTCTTCCTACCTCCCCTAAATTCTGTTAACAGCACTTAGCAAATTTTATTTTGACCTTTATTTGCTCTTGTTTTTCTTCCCTAGACCATAAGTTATTTGAAGATAGGAGACTTACAAATCTTGTTTTCGATGCTTAATTTGTGTATGTTAATGCAACAGTATACAAGCAAGGCATGGTGATACACACCTGTAATTCCAGCAACTCTAGGAGGCTGAGATAGGAGGACTCAAGTTCAAGGCCAGCTTTTTAGCAGTTTAGCAAGGCCCTGAACAACTTAGAAAAAAATTTTAAAGGCTGATAATGTAGCTCAGTGTTAAAGTACCCCTGAGTTCAGTCCTCAGAATCCCTCCCCACCAAAAAAAAGTATTCACAATGCTGTATTAGGCACAAACAGTATAAAGTTTTTGTTCACTAAACAAGGCAGATATGGTCCTACTTCAGAATATTGTTTTCTCTAAATCCTTAGAGTTCCAGCCAGGTAGCTCAACTTTGTTTGGTGCCTAATAGTCACAATATCTATATGAAAGTTATGCTCTGAACAAAATTATGATTTTACCACTCAGGCAGGAAATTGAGTTTACTCTTAACAAGAAAAGGATATTTACAACATTCTGAAAAATAGTTCTTTCATTCAAGGTAACTGAAGTCTAGTTGTAACAAATAATACAATCCCATATATAAATTTCACCCTTTTTTTTCTGCTTCTTTATGTTTCCTTCATGAACTAATCAAATCTAGTGACTTTATATCAGTATTTTGTTAAGTAGTGCTGAGAACTTACCCTTATCTATAAGCAGGACCAACAAAGACCTGCTTTTACTTTTTACACTTTTTTTTGTGTTCATACTTGATAATAATATATTTTCTTTAGGTACTCTCTTATTCATTTGTTTGTAAATGCAGAATTGTCTACATTATTTTCAGTTCTGTCAGTGTTAAACTATACCATTACCTCACTAGCTTGTAACTTTGCAAATACATGCCAATGGAGCAAAAGAATATGAAAAATTAGTAAAAATGTATTACAACAACAAAAAAAAAGTAGATGTTTTATTTATGTTCAGCACATTTGTTAAAGACAATACTTTTCCAGGCTAATATTATAAAATAATCTGTTATATAGTGACAGGTTACATTAAAGCTACACATTAGCCCTTAAGGTATATGGTGAATGTTCTTCTGTAATTTGGCTTTAAATCATTTTTCCAGCATTGTGAATTTCATTGAGTTACTTTTTTACTCACTTGGTGACCAAGAATATTAATTGTGGGAGTTAGGTCCATGATCAACACAGGAATTGGATTTGGGTGTTGTTTATGTTCTTTTTTAGAGGGATGGGGGTGGTATTTTTGTTGTTGTTGTCGTCATTTTTTTCCTCTTAAACACAGCTTCCATACAAAGCGATATCCTCATTAACACTATGGTTTAATCAGCTGGTAAGGAAGTGAAATTAGCTAACATCCTGTTACTGAAGTTGATTTAGGTTATATTAGTAATCATTGAGGATGTATTATATGTTGCTCTTATACTCTAAGGGGTTGGAAATATGAAAGTGTTTCTAATCCTACTTCTTAAGAAGTTTGTCATAGAGTGTGAGAAGTAGTATGACAGTACCACAGGAGCTCACGGAAAGAATAATCTGCACAAACTGATATACGTGTGATGAATCATGAAGAATGATTAGATTTTAAGTAGGTAGCAGCTGGAAATGAAGATATTATAGGCCAAGAAATTGCCATGTACAAGGCCTGAAGACAAAAGAAGTCATGGCCCTACTTTTAAAATTTATAAGTAGCTAAAAATATGGTAAGCAGGAACTTTACCAATGAGTATCACAAAGATGTTTGATACCATGATAGGAAATTTGGACTTCTTCCTAAAGCTAGGAAAGCTTTTAAAGGTTATTAAAAAACCTTTAAAAGCATAGAGATTATATGGCTATATTTGTGTTTGAGAAATAAGAATCTGGCTAGCACATAGATTAGATAGGAAAGACTTAGATCAGAACTATGAAGACCACAGATAAGAGGCTTTTGCAGTGTTCAGTTGACAAGGGCTTGAAGTTGTGTCAGTATGTCAGTTTGATTGTAAAACTAGTTTGAATGTAGGAAGTGAAAATGTGTAGATGTATTCAAAGATGATTTCACGTTTCCTGGACTAGAGAATTGAGAGCTTAATGGTGCTCTTTGTTTTAATGGGATGTATAAGAAGAATAAGTCTAAGAAGAAACCTTTTTAGTATTAAACATAATAACATAACCTATTAGTGTTGGATACATTGACTTCAAGATGCAGAAGGAATATTTAGATGGTGGTAATCTGATAGGCATTAAATTTATGTATTCACACTGGAGGAGAAAGACTGTGATTAAGATTTAAATTGAGTAGTGAGCTCTTTGAGAATGGTAGTCAGTGGTTTAAAAGGATGAGATCACTTAAGACTAGAGTGACTCTGATTTATCATCTAAACTAGAACTCTCCTGAAAATAAAAAGGGCCTTTGTTAATAATTATACTAGGATAAGAGTCTAATCCAGGACTGGCCAAAGCAAATGGAGATATATTGGCATTAGTCTAAAAAGTGTATATAGAATCAAGGAGAGGTTGAAGAACAAAATTTTAAAGAACAATATGGAGGGGCTGGACTGTAGCTTAGTGGCAGAACGCTTGCCTAGCATGCATGAGGCACTGGGTTCAATTCTCAGCACCATATAAAAATAAAGGCATTCTGTCTATCTACAACTACAAAAAAATTTTAATTAAAAAAAAGAATATGGAAGAGCTTCTAAGACAATATTATCACAGCAATAGAAAAGAATTAAGAAGTAGTGTTACATAAGGAAAGAAACATTTTTAAAGATTGGCGTGGTCAGCAGTCATTCTACAGAGAGATCAATAAAATAGAGTCTGATAAAGAGTGAGTTGTGTAGTAGTTTTGGTAATGTTGGCAATAGGTTAAATAAAGGGGTGAAGACAAAAGCCAGAAAATGGGTTGAGAAGTGAATGGGAGATAAGGAAGTTATAATAGTCAGTGTAGAATATTGTTAATAAAGTCATTTATAAAGCAGGGGAAATAAGGGAAAGCAATGAAGGACTATTTTAATTTTTGTTTTGTTTTTTGAGATGTTTATTGTATTCCAGTGCTTATGCAAAAAAGTCAAGATAATAAGAAAGTCTAGTTGCTAGATTTAGGTCTTAGCAGAGGATAGAATTCAGAGCATATAAACTAGGGTTCTCACTTAATGGGAAGAAAAACACTTAACTTGTATTGCAAGAGACAGGAAAGGAAAAAAAAAAAAACAACCTATATGTCCTCAAGTAATTTTTTAAGGGAACTAGAAGTTACAGATTTTTACCACTTGGCAGCTTCCGTTTTCTTAGTAAAATAGATGTTCTTCTGAAGGGAGATACAGTGAAATAGGAGGCCTAAGTAATGGTGAATATTTTAAATAGTAATTGAAATGAGAAAAACAGCAAATAAGATTCAGAGAATTGTTTCTGGGCAGTGTTAAGGATCAGTTGAGACTGTGGATTTGAAGTTCACTGGCATCCGAAGTTGGGGAGTTTTCTGCAGCTTATCTGAACTGCTTTGAGAAAGTTCAGCAAGAGTGGAACTGAGTAATAGAGGTTAAAGGTTTTATAATGGAATGATTGAATTGATGAAGAATATGGGGTCGGGATAGAAGTTCATGAAGACAGTAGGGAGAAAATCTGAGTGTCATAAGGACTAGAAATCTCTATAAAAGATAAGAATAGGTAAGAATATGTTTCCAGGTGAAGCAGGTAGTGGTAGTTAGACAATAACCTGCTAGAGTTTAAGGTATCAGAAGCAAAGCAGATTCAGGTGGCGACAAGGTCCAGGAAGTTGACTATACTTGAATGCAAGGATAGATCTTTGAATTGAGAAACTGAGGAAAAATAAGGGGTGGGATGAATCATCTATATGGACATTATCTCCTAGGGTAATGGCAAGATTGGAGGTAGACATTATAAGCCAAATGCTGAATACCAAATGAATGTAAGAAAACAATCATGAGGTCAGTCTCATCTACTCAGTGTTTTTTTTCCCAGTATAATAAGTTCATTACAATTTTTTGTTTTTGTTTTTTAGTACAAAGTGGTTGTCCCCAAAATTGGAAATATACTAGATCTTTGCACAGCATTGTCTACTTTGTCAGGAGTACCGGCAGATAAGGTAAGATGTTTCTGGGATTGAAGAATTTAAATTGGTGTTTAGTTTCTCGGTGTTAAAAAACCAGCTTAATAGAAATTTATTTCCTTTTAGATGATAGTTACTGATATATACAATCATAGATTTCACAGAATATTCCCTATGGATGAAAACCTTAGTAGTATTATGGAACGGGATGATATTTATGTGTAAGTATGAAATTTATTGTGCAGAGTATTACTTGAAAATAATCAAAAGAAATAACAAGATTTTGAGAGTTTATGGTCCATTGTGTTCTTATAGGTTTGAAATTAACATCAATAGGACAGAAGATACAGAACATGTGATTATTCCTGTTTGCCTAAGAGAAAAATTCAGACACTCAAGTTATACCCACCATACTGGTTCTTCACTTTTTGGTCAACCTTTTCTTATGGCTGTCCCACGAAACAATACTGAAGATAAACTCTATAATCTTCTCCTTTTGAGAATGTGGTAAGTGCCAGACAATTCTACTTCAATAAAATAAGCATGGGAATGAAATACAGGTAAAAAAGTAAACATGCAAGGAACTACCAGAATGTAATTGAACATTATCTCAACTTTGTTTAGACAGGTAGCAATTTAAAAATCAGGTTACAGTCATCTACTTTCATGATCATGAAAAAATGCATTACTGAGGTTATTTTAAACCCAGTATTATCAATAACTGTGATACATGTGTACACTCTGGAATCATAACAAATGGCAAAGTCTCATATCTTTATGCATACTACCAGCTCAAGAACTCGTACTAATTGTCTTAAAAGAGTAAATATTCACAATGTATAGTCCATTTTTTGCCTTCCTAAAAATCTTGATTTGAATTATATAAGGTAATCATAAACACCATTTGATCCTTTTTAATTTTTTTATAGTTGACATGTTCAGTATTATTTCTTGTATACCTAATTATTGTAGTTTCATGACTCATACATAAAGATCACATTATCCTCATTTTGATCACTAGTGCCACAAAAAATATTATTAAAAATGTTCACATTATATAAAAGCAAGCTTTCTTAGCAATAACATATATATCATTTAAATGGGAATCTTATAATACTTTAAAGTTGAGAAATTATTTGCCACAAACTTTAATGTATAAAAGACAGATATAACACTCTAGAAGTAAGAAAATATTCTTTTTATAAAGACAAATAAAACACAATTAATTCTACTTATGGAATTGTAAGCTTTGAGTTTTAATTTATTTTTAAATCTACCAAATAACCACTGTTATTGCATTGAAAAGCTCCATTTTATTGGTAGAGTGGAAAATAGTTTTTAGATCTCTGTAGAATTGAACTTGTTTGATTTCTGATTTTATTAAGCCGATATGTCAAAATATCTACTGAAACTGAAGAAACTGAAGGATCCCTGCATTGCTGTAAAGACCAAAATATTAATGGGAATGGCCCAAATGGCATACATGAAGAAGGTTCACCAAGTAAGACTTTCCTGTTAAATTATTAAAATGTTTCACTTGGATTATTGCCTCAGAGAAAAAGTTTAAAAAATGGATATTAAGGAACTAAAAACAAACCATCTGTAAATCTAGGTAAAATAATTATTTCAGAAATGTTAACACTGGATTTATTTAAAGATCTCTAATATCTAAAACTAGGTGAAATGGAAACAGATGAACCAGATGATGAATCCAGCCAGGATCAAGAACTTCCCTCAGAGAATGAAAATAGTCAGTCAGAAGATTCAGTTGGAGGAGATAATGATTCTGAAAATGGATTATGTACTGAGGAAACTTGCAAAGGTCAACTCACGGGACACAAAAAACGATTGTTTACATTCCAGTTCAACAACTTAGGCAATACCGATATCAACTACATCAAAGACGATACAAGGCATATAAGATTTGATGATAGGCAGCTTAGGCTAGATGGTAAGTATTTTTTGTGAAAAATGACTTGAGCATCAAATTTCAGTAAGTGGGGTTTTTAAAATATAAAAACCATGAAATTCAGCCCAACCATGAAAAATACCATTTATCTATTTTAAAATGTTAAATAAAAGGCCTTAATATCCAGGTACAGTAAAACATGCAAGTGTTTACTAAAGCAGGGTTTAACTTCATGCTTCAGCTTTGTATCTTTTTGTCTTTTGATCTCACATTGTTAAAGGCTTGGAAACAGTTATTTGTCCTAATCATCTGTGCAAGTAGAAAAAATTGCTCCTTGTTTATTTTTATATATACCCTAATGTTAAAATATACAAATTTTGGTTGTAAAACACATTGAATTTTAAAGAAAAAAAATGTTTTTCACCTTAGAAAGATCTTTTCTTGCTTTGGATTGGGATCCTGAATTGAAAAAAAGATATTTTGATGAAAATGCTGCCGAGGTAAGTTATCACTCAAACACTGCTTCTTTACCTTTTCTTGGCTTACTTTATTCTAATTGCTAGAGTTAATCACACTCTTTTGTACACTTTCTGCTTCCTTGAAATTAGTTTATATTTTGCCATTAAAAATTTGGTCACAAACTTTTTTTCAACTAGAGGGGTTTTGAACATGCTTTTTGTTGACATGTTTTAATTATAGAAGGTCATTTAGGAGTTATTAAAAAGTATGATAAAAATCTCAGCTGAAATAAGTTTTATGATTCTCTTGAAAGTTTAGGAGTTTTCATTATTATTCATAGTAAGATGGTATCACTAAAATGAGTTTTGTTTCATTTGTTCTCTTAACTCAAGAAATACTTCTCTTTAGGATTTTGAAAAACATGAAAGCGTGGAATATAAACCTCCTAAAAAACCCTTTGTGAAATTAAAAGACTGTATTGAACTTTTCACAACAAAAGAAAAGCTAGGTGCTGAAGATCCCTGGTAAGAGACAAAGTTAAATAATTGTTTCTAATTATTTTCTTTAAGGCTTTATTCTGAAGTATGTGGTACATCAAGTTGAAAAAATGATTACTAAATATTCTTATTGCTATAAATTTCTGTAATGTAATAGTCTATTAAAAGGGATGGGAATATCTCCAAAAGTATTATCCCATCATTAGCTTTAATCTCATTACTATATTTTCCCTAATAGTCATTTTACTATTTATAATTACCTTTTTCCTAAGAAGTTTCAGCTGTGTTGGAAAAAGCTTTTTAGGGAAATTATTTTGTGATATCATTCCATTAAAGTCCAAAGTTTTGAGATTTTTCTGATACCTATGTCTCAACACACATTTGTAATATTATGTTACATGGTTCATATCTTTTTTAGCATACTGAAATGTAAGTAACCTAGCCCTCATCATTTATTTGAATATTTATTTGCGTATTAGTTTATAATGGTTAGACTTATTTTAAAAATGTATTGAAAATAAAGAGGAGTTGCTGTTAGACTGGTATATATTACTCCTAAAATAATTGCTCACTGAAAATATAGGGTCCCCCCCCCACCCTTGGGTTTTGGCTTGTTATTTTTGTTAATGGAGCTAGCCATTTATACCTCTGTCAAACTTTTAAATATTTCTTTTTGGTTTTAGGTATTGTCCAAATTGTAAAGAACATCAGCAAGCCACAAAGAAATTGGATTTATGGTCCCTTCCTCCAGTACTTGTGGTACATCTCAAGCGATTTTCATACAGTCGTTACATGAGAGATAAATTGGATACTTTAGTTGATTTTCCTATCAAGTAAGTTAAATTGTACTTAATAAACATTGAGCATTCTAACTTTTTTCAAACTTATTTTGATGCTTTTTGTCATTGTATCTTAGTAAAAGATTTGAATTTATTTTTGAGTAGATATAACCATTTTAAGGGTTGATATTTCACAATTTTTATTCCTAGAGATTTTTCCAAAAACAAAAGTGAATATTTTCTTTTTAAATAAATATAACTCACTGTGTCTTGCATTACCTTATGTGTTCATTGACCCCATTTATAATTATAATAGATTTTTTATGGACTTAGCAATTTTGTTTTTCCTAGGATTCATTTTATCATTATTCATCAATTATTCCTAAATTTTTTAAATGACTAAAATATTATAAAAATAGAAAAATGGAATTGCTTAGAATGTTGATTTAATAATGAAATAAATTATCCCTATATGCATTTATCCTTCAGTTTTTCTTGTTGCATGGTATGACATCATACTTGTAAAAAGGTATAACAAAGTCTGGAAACCATCTTCATAGTCTCTTTTTGTTTGTTTGTTTGTTTTTTAGCTTTTACTAAACACAGTTAAGAATTCAGGACAAAAAAGGGAACATTGTATTCTCATTCACTTAGTCATGCAGCAGGAAGGACTTCATCACACAATATTTTGTAATAAAGAGCTTGGCATTATCCTGTATTGCAAAAAAGAACATGTGACAGTATTCTTTCATATTTTATGATATTTGTGCACCAAAACTTACTTGAATCAGTTAGTAAGTGGACAAATGCTGAAGGCAGGTGTGTATACAAAAGGGACTGGAAAGGATATAGGTGATTTTAAAAAACTGAAAATATTAATTATTCATTCCATTTATTGAGCAGGAAGAAAAAGGTTATTTATCAAAATTGTGAGCCATTAAAATTTTCAAGAATATAGCATTTTGACAATGTAAATGCAAGAAAACTAGATTCTAATATAGGTATATTTGGAAGTTAGAATTACTGCTTTTGCAGGGCGGGGGTGCTGGGGTTAGAACCCAGGGTCTTACACATGCTAGGGGAGTGCTCTACCAACTGAGCTACACTCCCAGTAGAGTTGTTGCTTTTTAATGATGTGAGTATAAGAACAACAACCAGAAATGATGCAAATGTAAGAACAACAATAATAAACTATTTATAAGATGGTGTGTTCCAAGTTCATGCATATATGATTATGAACAGTCAATTGCATTCAAAGAGTGCTGCCCATTTCTGGTCTATAGGTTATCAAAATCAGGAAAATGTGGAATAAAAATGGTCTTCAATTGACTTGATTGATAGATACTGGGAATTGAACTTAGGTGAGCTACATCCTCAGTCCTTGTTATTTTTTATTTTGAGTCAGAATCTCACTCAGTTGCTGAGGCAGACCTCAAATTTGCAATCCCGCCTCAGCATCTGAGTAGCTGGGATTACAGACATTCTTGATGTTCTAGTGTCTAGCTTAATTTTTAAAAACTAATAAGAAAGTTGTTTTTCACTCTCCCTTTATTTTTTGCTGTATAAATCATTCCTAAAAATTATTTTAAAATAAAAAGCTGGACATGGTGGCACATGCCTGTAATCCAAGTGGCTCAGGAGGCTGAGGCAAGAGAATCACGAGTTCAAAGTCAACCTCAGCAATGGTGAGGCACTAGGCAACCCAGTGAGACCCTGTCTCTAAATAAAATACAAAATAGGGCTGGGGATGTGGCTCAGTGGTTGAGTGAGTGTCCCTGATGCTCAATCCCCAGTACCAAAATAAATAAATTAGTTGATTAAATAAAAACAATTCATTGGATCGAAATGATAATGAGTTACTTGACTCTTGATAATTTCTTTGGTGAAAAATATGGAGAGAGGCAACACTGGCAGAAGGGAATAGAATTCATTGCATTTCAAAGAAAAAAAATGAATTTATTATATTTAGGGAAAACATAACACTAACTTCATTTCTCTTTAAAAAAACAGTGACTTGGATATGTCGGAATTCTTAATTAATCCAAATGCAGGTCCTTGCCGCTATAATTTGATTGCTGTTTCCAACCATTATGGAGGGATGGGAGGTGGACACTGTAAGTTGACAGTTTATATTTTAACCTGATAATGATGTTCGAATAACTATTGATTTTTTTTTCCTTAAGGTATTTATTACGTCTGGTAAAATGTCAGATGGGTCTTTCATATAATAGTTATGCAATATTGATTAATGAATGAATCAGCTTTTGAACCCTTTTAAATCTGAAAAGAAAGGATTGAGTTAATCATACTCCTCATTGTCAGTTGAAGGCACTGGAAGAAGTGTTACTGGTCCATTTGGGGTTCCTCTTCTCCATTGTTTTTCCCTTCTCTTTGTAACATGTTTAATGCATGTGCTATAAACCATGCATATTTGCTCACTTTTGTAATTGGTACTGTACTGCAGATCTCAGCAGATCTTGCTTGTTTTCTTTATACTTTTGTTATCTATTTTGTCCATTGCTCCTCACTACTCATGGTTTACATTCACCATATGGTGGATATCCAACTTGCCTTTGAGACTGGTAAATATTATTGTTTCTGTTCTGTTACATGAAAATTTCTTTGAACTGTGTACTCAGATGAAACTGCCAGGTTTAAATGAGTATTTAAATACTGCCAGATTTCTTGCCATGTTGAAACTAACAAATCCACCCTCTCCTCCACTTGATAGGTTTTTCTATTGAACGATCTTTGCATTCTTGGGATGATCCTACTTGTCTTTTTGTGGTTTTTGATACACAGTAGAATTTCATTAACTAATTAAGATTGTTAAAATTTCATAAGTTCAGTGGTCTTATAATTTTTTATATTGTTATTTGACTTTGAAATCAAAATTATAGCCGTAAAACAGATAGGATGCCATACTCTTCTTCTGTATCCTTTTCATCTAGGTTTTCCAATATACTTCAGAATGGTTTATAATACTTTTATGCTATGTTTTTGTCCCTTTTTTTCATTCTTTTCTTTTTTTTATCAATTCTTCCAGAAGTTCGCTTTTCATCTTATTAATTTGTTAATTGTACTTATTGTCTCATTTCATTTTTACCTTGATGACAGTTTTCTTCTTGTTACTTTGGTTCAGATTAACAAACTCAAAATACACAATGGCAGAGCTTACTTAAATTTAAGAACAGATATAGAGGCTGGAGATATAACTCAGTTGGTAGAGTGCTTGCCTTGCATGCACAAGGCCCTGAGTTAAATCCCCAGCATCACAAAAAAGAAAGAAAGAACACATATAGGAAAAGAAACAACATAACATGGATAAAAACTGTTTAACAGAGGTCCTAGGTAATTGGCTGTCATTTTATGTTGCTATTTTTCTAACTTCTTGGGTTGACCGCTTAACTTTTTGCTTTCCATTGTTTTTGAAACTATATTGAAAGCTATAATTAAAACTATAAACTTCCTACTAATATTGCTTTAGGTCTTGGTGATGGATTTTGAAATGTAGCATTTTTATTATCTTTTAATACTGTGACTTTTTAAATTTCCTTTTGATTTTCTGCTAGCCCAGGGTCATTTAATTATTTGCTTAATTTTCAAGTACATGGGGGGTTTTTTGTAACAGTTGGGAGCTTTGTCTATATTAATCTTTAAGAGTTTGAAGCTTTGACAGTAGCCTAATACATGGTTTCTTTAAATTTTCATACATTTGAAAAAAACATATGTTACCTATTGAGACATAAATCCGTATGTTTCTTCTTTTAAATATTTTTTTTAGTTGTATATAGACACAATGCCTTTACTTTATTTATTTTTATGTGGTGCTGAGGATCAAACCCAATGCCTCACATATGCTAGGCAAGGGCTCTACCACTGAGCTACAACCCCAGGCCCCCTTATGTTTCTAAATAGTTTTGACAGTTGTACCCAAATCATTACACTGTATGATTATTTTTTATGTTCATTCTATTCTGAGAGAAATTTATCAAGACTCCTATTTAAAGTGTTGATTTGGTCTGTTTCTCCTAATAGTTTTATTGGTTGTTTTGCATTAATAGTTATATTCATTTTTACAATGGTTAGCTCTTCTCTCTGTGTAGTTCCTTTTACTGGGATTTGGCATTCTTTCTTGTCTTTATCTCGGATATTACAAGTGCTGCTCTAGCTTTCTTTTGATTCAATCCTCTAATTGGCTAACTTTTGTTGGAGATTTGTCTCTTATATAATTCACAAGATTGTTCAATCTTGTCTTTTTACTCAGCCTGAGAATATGTTTTGCTTCACAGTGGTCTTGAATTCAGATTAACAAACACAACACACAATATGCTTCATCCAGCAAAGAGTTTACTTAGATTTAAGAAAGGATATAGGACAGAATACAACATGTACGGAAGTTGTTTGTCAAAAGTCCTAGGTAATTGGAAGGGGAAAAATTGGGAGAGGCTGTCCTCAAAGGAAGCTATTCAGTGCATGGCTGTTTTCCTCAACTCCTTGCAAAACTAGTTTTTTATCAGAGTACATGAATGAGTATTGCCACACTAGTTGTCAAATGTTTTGTTAATCCAGCAAGTTGTACAAGTCTTGTAAACAACATCATGCCTTTGGTTCAGGAGACCTGAGTATTTATTACTGATAATATAATCTCTGACAAAGAATCAGGCAATGGTTGTCCCATATGTGGAATTTAAAAACATTCTTTTAATCTGTTTTCTTATTGCTGCCTCTAGCCAGGTTTTTTTGTTTTTTTGTTTTTTTGTTTTGTTTTGTTTAAGTTTGACTCTCACTTCCCTCTTACAGCTTTTTTCATGGTTGATTTTTGGGAGGGGAAACAAACAGCAGTCAAAATATGAGACATTTATTTCACATGGTAGGTGCTTAGTAAATATTGTTACGAGTTTAAGCTATTGCGTAGATGATTATAGAGTTTTGAGAATTCCCTAGATCATTTTAGTCATAGAAGTGATTTTATTTTCTCATTAGATACTGCTTTTGCAAAAAATAAAGATGATGGAAAATGGTACTATTTTGATGACAGTAGTGTCTCCACTGCATCTGAAGACCAAATTGTGGTAAGTATATTATATATTTCCCAAAAATTGTGGGATCAACTGTTTTTATGAATAAGAATTCGCAAAATGGAAGGCATTGGTAGAGGACATGCTTAGTTAGCATGTATGGGTTCAATCCCTATCTTGTACACTGCCCCACCACAAGAAAAAAGGCAAATTAATAAAAGGGGCCCATGGAACACTATTGTATATATTCTAGCATGCCTAGTAGCTAAGAGACACTTGCTCTGATTTAAAGAAACATAAAATTGTACCCTAAATGGACACTTGTCTTCAAATTTGCCCATAACAAAAGCACAAAATGCAGTCTGAAAATTTTTCATGTAACTTGTACAATGGAGTTTCTAATGAAAATTAGTTTTCCTCTAAAAAGTAGGTCAGCTCTTACCATTTTAGATATTGACTACTTAAAAGTCAAAATCCTTTAAATGCCTTACCATACCTATGATCTTTAAAGCCTAAGACAATTAGACATTTAAGTTCAAAATGACATAATCTTTTAAAAATTATTAACTTCTTTTAAACAATATAATTTTTAAAAGATTAACTCCTTTTGTATGCTTGTTACTCTGGTATTCTGTGACTAGTAGAAAAATAAGAATGTTACATCTGTTTACGCTGGCATTCATTTATCATCCACATTTGTTGTGTTTTACATCTGAGCAGATTTTCAGATGTTGAGATGGAAAATGACTAGTGTGTTTTTAGAAGAAAGTTAAAAATTGTTTAATAAGGGTTTATTTTTCTATAAATTTTGCAGCTCTATAAATTTTACCCATTGTTAGAATACTACGAAGAGTGAGAAATATTGTATTTGCTCATATGATAGTATTATTCAAAAGGCTTTCTGTTGATGTGAGAAAAACTAACTTACTTTATTTCCCAGATTAAAGTATATTCCCTGAGGGCAAAGACTAACTTTTTAGTTTTTGATGCTTTAAAGTCTTCAGTTTATAAAAGCAAATTGATAAATTTCTGAGCCCAATTATTGGCATAGTTTTATTCTGTCCTTGCATGAATAGCACTGAAATGTTTGTTTCTCTCTTCCCTTTTTCTCTCCTTCCCCGTGTGTGTGTGTGTGTGTGTGTGTGTGTGTACAGTCATATATCACTTAAAATAGGAACACATTCTGAGAATGCATTGTTAGGTGATTTGTTGTACAAATAGCATAGATTATTCTTACACAAACATAGATTATATAGCCTACTACACACTTAGACTATATTATAATCTTACGTGATAACCATCATATATGCTTTCCATCATTGACCAAAATGTCATTCTATGGTGTGTGCCTAAGTTAACATTTCCAATTTATACTTAAACTCCTCATTCTTTTGTCCTCAATTTTTTTCTGTTCTCTTTTATCTCCTAGCCCAAATATCCTAAAATGGCCAACATCCCATCCTTCAAAGTCTCTTTAACATTATTGCCCTAATCTCCCTTTCAAGTAATTTATCTTATTTATATACACTACATGAATTTGATTTTGCCATGCATTTAATAATGATGGTTCTTTGTGTGTGTACATACACACAATCGTGGGTCACTTAACAGGGATACATTCTAAGAAATGCATCTCTAGGTGATTTGTTGTGCAAACATCACCAGTATTTGAATACCTTGCTTATGGATGTGGTGTCTTTTATATGAGGGACTCTATTACAAGCAGCATTAAAAGACAGCTATATCTCTTCTGGGTAGTGCACACCTGTAACACCAACTATTCAGGAGGCTGAGGCAGTAGGATCGAAAGTTCAAGGCCAGGCCTAGCAATTTAGCTAGACACTATCTCAGAATAAAAAATTTAAAATGTTCTGGGGTTGGAGCTCAGTGGTAAAGCACCCCAGTGTACAATCCTCAGTACCTTAAAAAAATAAAAATAAAAAAATAAGACAACTATCCAAGTTAATAAT
Organism: Marmota marmota marmota; assembly: GCF_001458135.2. Taxonomy (NCBI): domain Eukaryota; kingdom Metazoa; phylum Chordata; class Mammalia; order Rodentia; family Sciuridae; genus Marmota; species Marmota marmota. Next base: position 44,178,638 of record NW_025999853.1, on the reverse strand, counting down.
TGTGTTATAAGTTCCATTAAATATTTTACTATGGTTACACCTGAGATAGATGTCTCAACTCAGATTTGGAGTTTAAGCAAATAAGACTAAGGAAATCCTCATAGTGAAAGTGCTGTTTGACCTGAGTCTACTAATACAAATGAGTAAATTAAGGAAGCAAAGGGGTTCTAAGCAAAAAGAACAATACTGCAAAAGAAAGGAGACATGAGGGCAGGATGTTTTAAGGGCACAAAATGTTCTTGTAGGAATATGGGGAAGTAATTAGGCTAGAGATAAATTTAAGTCTTAAAGAAAATCAGCATCCCAGTTGTTTAAATGTTTCTTTAAAGACTGAAAAACCAGCCAGGTGTGGTGTGGTACACATCTGTTATCCCAGTGGCTTGGGAGGCTGAAGCAGGAGGATCATGAGTTCAAAGCCAGCCTCTGAAATTAGCAAGGTTTGTCTCAATTAGCAACACCCTGTCTCAAAATAAAAACTGAAAAGGGCAGGGGATGTGGCTCCTTGGTTATATACCCCTGAGCTCACAATCCCTGGTACCAAAGAAAAAGAAAAAAGACTGAAACCATTAGATGATTGTTAAGCAGTAGAGTGACATTATTAAATTTGTATCTTAACTTCTCTACAAGAGCATTTAGATTTAAAGCACTGAGTAGAGAAAGTAGAAAGTCCATACAGAAGGCTGTCACAATTAACTTAATCAAATTAGTGGTAGTGCCAGTACAGACAAGGGGAGAGTGAATTTGAGAGAGATTTACAGTATAAAATAAATAAAATTTTATAAATAATGATGTAGAGATGCAGGAGGGGAAAGTTGAAGGTGTCTCTTACTTTATCATTAACCGAGATTGGGAATTTAGGAAGAAAATTTGCTGTGTAGTTTGAAGTACCTATATGATAGTTATCTTGTAGAAATTTCTACTAGGTAGTTGTATTAATAAGATGAGTTCAGAGGGTGATAACTGGTTTAAATTATAAATTTGAGGAGTTCAGAGTTGATAGCTGGTTTAAATTATAAATTTGAGTTGTCAGCCTTAGGTAGAAATTGAAGCCAAAAGCTTGAATTAGTTATCTAGTGAGAGGATACAAATTGAGAAAGAGAGTTGAGCTGAGTGCAAAACATAAAAAGGTTAGGATTTAATGAAGCCACAGAATAGTCTGAGAAGAAACCTGAAGAGATAGTAGAAGATCTAAAGAGAACTGGTATCACAGAAGCCAAAAATTGATGAAGGGAAAAGTAGTAGGTAGGACATTAAATACTATAGAGAAATTCGCCATTTACGTTGTTGTTCAGAGGTTATTGACCCAGTGAAAGTCAATTTATTAAAATGGTTTGGGCAAAAGTTAGATTACATTGAATTGAGTTTGTGTTGAGAGTGAGTTATGGGTATAGACTACCCTATCAGCCTAGTTGTAAGGAAGAAAGAAGTATGTGGCATCTAGAAGGGAGGTAGAATGGTAGGGGATTTATGATGAAAAAAAACTTAAGTATTCTTTAATGCCAAAGAGAAAAGTTCTAGAAGATAAAGACTCATTAAAATATACAATGAGTGGGGCGTGGTGGCACACACCTGTAATCCCAGTAGCTTGGGAGGTTGAGGCAGGAGAATCACCAGTTCAAAGCCAGCCTCAGCAATTTAACAAGACCCTGTCTCAAAACAAAAAATAAAGTGGGCTAGGAATGTGACTCAGTGGTTAAGTACCTCAGGGTTAAATCCCGGTACCAAATAAAATAAAAAGATACATAGTGATTGGGTGGAGGGGATGCTCAGCAATAGAGTGCTTACCTAGTACTCATGAGGAGGCCCTGGGTTGAATCCCCAGCAGCACCACAAGCATGCCCCCACCATACACACACACAGAAAGACACAGTGGTAATTGATGGAAAATGTCATTAATACAGTAGAAGAAGTTGGACTATAGAGCAAACATGGGATGAAACAACTATTAGATAAAAAGCTCACCTTTTCCTTAGAGAAAAAAGGAAGGAAGACATAGAATTCTATTTCATGTTAGAGTAACTAGGTTAATCTATTCTATAGTTGTGTTTATTTCTTAATCCAAATAACAGAAAAAAATTTTAATCTAAGCATTTTTCCTTTACATGTAGAAATCATATTTACTTAATTTTAGTAACTTCCATTTGAACCATGTGTGGTTTTTTTCTATTTGATTTGGGCCTCGTTAACAAATTGATACCAGGTAAAATACTCATACTATAGTTAATGTGTTCTTTAAGAATTGTGACCATTTTAACACCCTTTATTTGTTTTGACAGTCCAAGGCAGCATATGTACTCTTCTACCAGAGACAAGACACTTTCAGTGGAACTGGCTTTTTTCCTCTTGACCGAGAAACTAAAGGTGCTTCAGCTGCCACAGGCATCCCATTAGAAAGTGATGAAGATAGCAATGATAATGACAATGATATAGAAAATGAAAACTGTATGCACACTAATTAATGAAAGTCCTAGAAGCCATAAAAGAGAGACTTCCTGCTGGTGGTATCTATGGAAACGAAGTTACCCACCACATTAAAACAAGTCTGAGATGGGGAGTTTCAGATAACCGAATGTAAATCCTTTATCAGATTTTAACTTGTGCAGTACTTGAAGTGAAACACAATGAAAACTTTAACAGAAATTGTCTCATAATACATTTACAGTCTTGTATTTACAAGCTAAATATATATAGGAAATCACAAATAAATCCCTTTTAAGTTTGCTGCTGTTTTGATGAATTATGTTTTCTTTAATTTTTTGGATGTGAGTTGATGACAAATGTTAAATTTGTGGATGTTGGTCATTTATTTTGCTCTGATTATACTGCAAGGAAACTATGAACTTAGTTTTTGGATAATCTAGTTCATGTGCATTAGGCTGCCATATATACTACTATAATGTTTTAGCTGCAGTATCAATATGGCGTAAATACTGCAGTAGTGCTGGAAAACCAAATTTTCAAATCTATCCCTGGTAATCAATGTGGGCCTATTAAAAAACCAAATCATGATACAAGAAACAATCTTGATAAGTCATTTCCTTTTTTAGTATCATTAAATATCCAGTCTATTATGTTCATCTTATTGCCACTATGGAAACAGGTTCTAGATTTCACACTACATTCTAAAATCATTTTTCAGTTACATGTAAGTATTTTTTACTGATATTGGAATCTTAGATATGCAAATTTTTCTTTACATGCTGTAAGATGCTGTCTTTAATCTGGTGTTGGTCCAAAACTAAATTTTTGCTGCCTGTTTTTCTCTACCCCATTTTTTGGTAATTTGGCAAGTTTTAGCTCTCCCAATTATTGTAATATAAGGACATACTTAGTAGTATTCTGTATCCATAGTAATAACTGCATCAAGCTTAGATGAGAGTTTTTTTTCATATACTAGCCTTTAAATCATTAATTGACAATTGGCTATAAAGGTAGGTCTGTTAACTTTCTTTGTGTGTTCCTGATGGAATTCACCATAGCCTTACAGCTTTTCTCAGAAGGTAACTTGTTATAAGAGCAATGGCATTTGCATGTTCCAGAGTCAGAACCTGTACAGTATATAAAGCATACAAACCTTGAATTTGATTTTAGTTCACCACATTCAAGGATCCAGGATGCCAAATATATGTGTGAACATTTGAAGCATTTTCATTTGCTGCTTTTTTCCCTTTGATCTAGTTGAAAGAATGTATTGTCGATTGGCATACAAAACTGCCTTTTAATAGAAAATCTAAATGCTGGGGCACATTTCACATATCGACTACCTGAGAAATTGCTTTGTGTCCCACTGTTAATAAAGCAAAAAGTATAATGTTCTTCACTTGAACTAATCAAATACAATAGATTATAAATTGTGTATTGTAAATAAAAGTTCACTCTGTGAGTGCACATTTTGGTAAATTATTTATTTATGTTAGCATTTTAAAGTAAAGGAAAAAAAATGCATTTGACCAGGATAAATAAGGTATGTTAATCATGGCTTTGCTTTATACCTTGATATTAAAGCTGGTTTTTCATCCTGGTATTTTAAAAGCTGCTTTGGGTTTTTTTTCTTTTTTCTTTCTTTCTTTCTTTTTTTTTTTTTTTTTTAATGTAAACTAACCTCCTGCATGACAGAGGTTAAAATTTTGTCTGCACTTGGGTTCACTTGAGTTTACATTTGAAATGTGCATGTTTATTTATACAGATTTCAATAAAGCTATTCAAGGCCTTATTTAGTCTTTTATTTCTTACTCTAAATATTTTGATAAAATTTTTGTATGAGTAGACGACTGTATGCTAGACTTTTTAATTATATAGTTAATATTAGACAGGAAAGCATGTCAGAACAAAGTGAATCCTACTATTAAAACATGTTTTAAAGTAGATTTTTTTAACTAAAAAATTCATTCATTAAAAAAAAAATGTGTACTTGCCAGTCACTGTCCTGGAGTCTGGAGATAGAGAGTAAACAAATAATCTCTGCCCTCACAGAGCTTACATTCTTTCTGCCCTCCACTAAATAATAGATTGTATTATTTTTTTTAAGTTTAGAAAAGGTCCAAGTAAACTTTTTCAAGACCTAGATTTAGTCTTTACCCTAATTCTCCATAGAGACCACTTCCTTTTTTTATGCCTGTCATTAATAATAATTAATAACACCATTGAATATGTCAAACTCAAATGTCATTTTTAGCTGTAAAAAATAACTTTAAAATTGTGCAAAAGGATAATAATATAACATTAATTAGATATCCATAGGTAATACAGGGTAGTACAAATATATCTAGGTTAGAATTCTAGCCTTGCCAGTTAGTAATTATTTACTATGGACCAGGCATTTTAGTAAAGTGCTTACATGCATTATCTCAATGCTACAACAGATATGTGGTAGGGACAGTCATCATCCTCACATTTCATATGGAGAAACCAAGATATGAAGCATTTAAGTAATATCCCCAAGTTCACACAATTACTATGTGGTATGGTATTCTAAAGATAATATACTACCTCTCACTGTGTTAAAATGTCTGCCTCAGGATTGTTGAGAGTTAATTTGAGATCGTGTATTTTATGGAAAGAGATTTGTAAACTGTGTGATATCCTCATTAAAAGTTTCTTTAGTCTGAATGGAAAATCATCTTGAAGTCTAATGGCTTTACTTCCAAAAGTATATTCAGTCTCCATCTCTAAGTATTAAATAAGAAGAATACTGGCTAGAATACTGACTAACCTTTGCCTCTTAAAATTAACTTCACAAATTTATGTACATTTGTTACTATTTTAATTAAATGTTAAATGTAAGATGGCTTTTCCTCCTTCATCTAAAAACATGCCCTTCTTTGAACTTCCCCAGATGCAACCATAGTTTCCAGACTATTTTTCTGATATTTTTCTCATAATTTAGCTTGAATTGATCTCCATGAAAAAGCTTCAGCCTCTGATTCTTTAAATATCTTGCTTTCTCCTGTAATCTGTGTACTTTGAGTAGTAATGTATTTATCTTTGCTTTTGTAACAACTGGATATAAAAAATACAAAGCATTTATTTGGAGACAAAGAAAATTAACAAGTACCAAATTAGATATAGTGTAAAGGCAGTGCATTGTTGTGTATTGTTCATTATCAGTTTTACAGTGAGAAATATGCCATTTTATAAGTGTAGGCTTAGGGCATCACAAGTCATTATGTGTTTTAGGTGCTTAATTCATACTTTATATTAAGGAAAAGAATTTCCAGATACCTCTTGATAATAAAAATTTTCACTTTAACCTGAGTTAAGGAAAAAACCTGTTTACTGTGTTCGTATTTTTATAAGCTACATAGAATAACTTCAAAATAACAGAATTTGGAATATATAATATAGAGAGTAAGGCCTGGCAAATAGCTTCCTGGCTACTCATTATGCTACAGCAGGAGGATCCCAAGTTTGGGTGTAGCCTCAGCAACTTAGTGAGACCCTATCTCAAAATAAGAAGGGCTGGGGATGTGATCAAGGTCGAGTGCCCCTGTGTTCAATACTGAGTACCACAAAAATTTTAAAAAATATATACATACAGTTCAAAAATTATTTTTGGCAAATATATATATACACGGGGAAACAAACTTACCCAACATCATACCTTGGTCTAATTATTCCCTGGCTCTGTCTCTGGGAGCCTAGAACTTGCCAAAGTAGTGAAAGGAAAAGACTCTGGGTTTTCAAGGGGACTCTAGAAAGAAAATAAAACCATTTAAGGAAAGTCAAGAATTGATATATAATACTTTGTTCTAAAATCTCAAAAGACAAATGGGTTAGTGGTCTCTTTTTTTTTTTTTCCTTTCTAGAAATGGGAAGCAAATCTAATTCTACAGAGTTGCTAAAAATACAGCTATTTCTTGTTCTCTTAAATGAATATGCTGTAATAATAAGACTATACACTTTGTGCACAAAATTTAGTATTTCAAAAGTTTAAATTTTTTTAGCTGGGCAAGGTGACATACACCTGCAACCCCAGCAGCTGGGGAGACTGAGGCAGGAGGATTGAAATTCAAAGCCAGCCTCAGCAACTTACTGAGATCCTGTCTCAAAGAGGCCTGGGGGTATGGCTCAGTGATGAAGCTTCCCTGGGTTCAATCCCTGATATTTAACCTATATTCTACAGTAAAAAGTCATGCTTAAGGGCTGGGGTTGTGGCTCAGTGGTAGAGCGCTCGCCTAGCACGTGCAAGGCTCTGGGTTCGATCCTCAGCACCACATAAAAATAAAGATATTGTGTCCATCTACAACTAAAAATAAAAAATTTTTTTAAAATCATGCTTAACTTTGGCATTTACTATGAGTTTTTTCCCCCTCAAATCAGAAACTTTTAGGTAATTCTGTATAATTTGGGGTTGGGGGGGGTAGTTTCAGCCAGGCACTGAGGCACACACCTATAATCCCAGCAACTCAAGAGGTTGAAGCAAGAGGATCACAAGGTCAAAGCCAACCTTGGCAACTTGTCAAGACCCTGACCCAATATAAATTTTAGAAAGGGCAGGGAATGTAACACAGTGGTAACCCCTGGGTTCAATCCGCAGTAACAACAACAACAACAAAAAATGCATTTCTGTGACTTTGTTACTAGTTGGAGTTAAATCCACATACACAGAAGTAAAACCATAAGGAAACAACAGTCCTTTCCCATAATGTAGAAACAATCCAATAGTCTTCCCATTAAAAAAAAAAAAAAATCACTTTTTAGTTGTAGATGGACACCTATCTTTATTTTATTTATTTATTTTTATGTGGTGCTGAGGATTGAACCGAGAGGCAAGCGCTCTACCGCTGAGCCATAACCCCAGTCCCTTCCCATTTTTCCAGTAATGACAAATTCTTAACATTTTCCAAACTGTTGTTTTAAGCCTCAAATATCATCTCATTTTTAATTCTTAGTTAAGATCTTTCAGAATTCCTAAACTTTGTAACATCTCAAATAGAAGTCTTATTAAAATATTTTGTTTTATAACATTTTTTAAAAAAAAAAAGACTATAAAGAAATTCTAGGTTAACAGACATTGTAACTCCTGTTCTGCCTCTGCTCATTTCTCTTAGGTAATGCTGAATTTTAACTAATTTAGACTCATTAAAGTGTTCTGCTTACATCTGTCCTTAAGTGTGTGCCTTCTGTCTTCCAACATTGTATTATCCCTGTCCGTAGTGAGGACATTTAATTTTCTTTAAAATGAGAACCATTTTTTCATTAGATCAAAGGGATAATTTTTCATCCAAATTAATCTTATCATGACCATCTAACTAATTTCCTCAAGAAGCCCCAAGCCCAAGCCTCCAGATTTGAATCCCTGAACTACCTAATAGAATCTCCAAAGATTACCTTTTTTCTAATTGCATTTTAGTGGATTATCAGGGACCTCAAAAATTACTTAAGAGAAAGCAAATGCAAAGTATTCTAGAATTGCTGTCACCTGAGGAAAAAAATTGTAAAGATGGGGAAATTATTTTATATATATATACACACACACACACACACACACATACATACACACACACACATTTTTTTTTCTTAATTCATGTAGGATTCCCTTAAATATTGAATGATGGAGGACATGATGGTTCACACCTGTAATCTCAGCAACTCAGGAGGCTAAAGCAACTCAGTCACAAGTTTGAGGCCAGCCTTAGCAATTTAGCCAGACCCTGTGCTAGGGGTGTGGCTCAGAATCGGGGGACCTCTGGGTGCAATTCCCAATGCCCCTTCCCCAATTTTTTTTTAAATTTATTTTTTTTTAGCTGTAGTTGGACACAATACCTTTATTTGCTTATTTATTTTTATGTGGTGCTGAGGATCGAACCCAGGATCTCGGACATGTGAGGTGAGCACTCTACCATTGAGCCACAACCCCAGCCCAATTTTTTTTTAATTGAGTAATTCTAGTAAAGCTATTCGATTTGTAAAATTTAAGTTCCTTTTGGCCATGTATCTATTGCATGGCTTTTAATACTGTAGATTCCAACAGTATTATTAATATGGGTTATTTGTATATTATCTACAGTGAGATAGGTAAGAATATTCTATATTTAGCATCATTTTTCACCATAGCTCCAAATAAGTCATTGTCTGAATTTTAATTTTTGCAGTCATAAAATGATACCAGTCTCCTGTGGGGATTGAATTCATGAATTTGGAGGTATAGACTATTATAAATTAATCTGCAGTGCATCACTCATTAAAGGCTGACATTTTTTAAACCTATGTAGCATAACTTTGCAACTTACCCATGTAAAACTTTTTCTCTGCCTTCAGGAGACAGTCGCTAAAGTCATTTGAGTTAATAATCCGAAGGCTGGAGATTATGGTTTTTATTGTGTTTTGGATATTAGTCTTTTCATTCTGACATAACAAAATATCATAGATTGTGGGGAGGACACTGAGACAAGGATCCCAAGTTTAAGGCCAGCTAGGGCAACTAAGTGAGACCTGCCTCACTCGTCAAAAGAGCTGGGGGTGTTTCATTTCCCAGTAACACAAAAATTTTTTTTTTAAATCGGGTGACTTAAGTAACATTTTCTAAAATTTTAGATACTGGGATTCCAAGATCAGGGTGCCAGAATAGTTAGTTTCTGGTGAAGAGGCTTATAGGAATTGAGTCCTCACATGGCCAGAGATAAGAATTGATTATTTAAGAACAACTTTTCAAAAGTAGATCTATTTCTTTTGGCAGGGTTTGATTCACAGTTGGGCCTATGACCTATTCATTGAAGGTCAATGATTCCAGAAGAGAGGTCTACTAACATGCTTAGAAATTTTCATGAAATTTAATTTTCATTACTTTTTAATGAAAATAGGGAAGAAACTATCCTTTGTTTTTAAACAGAGTCCTTTGTACATATGATTCGTGGAGTAGCAAAGTAACATTTTGGGACTGGGATTGGAGTGGGGAGCTGTGTCATTTTAACTTGTTCAATTTATTTTCTTCTGTGTCTGCTATTCAGTATTCTATTTCTCTGGAGCAGGAATACTTCTTTCCATCCCTAAAACCACAAACTCATGATATTTGAGCATCAAAAAACCAACAACAACCAAAAAAAAAATAAACGGTTTTTATTCTATCACCTGGCTTTTGCAATTAAAATCCAAGGTTTTGAAAACTATTGATTTTAATGAAAAAAATTCATATTACAAGTGAACTTTCAGTGTATGAGCAGCTGCTTTATTTATAATATATGATGGTCATTTATACTATAGATAAATGTATACCTAACTCTGTTGTATATGTGTTTTATCTGTCACACTGTAATTCCTGCCTCAACACTTAACAGCATCTTTTACCACTTAAGGCTTATATATTTTCTCACCATATTTTATTTTCAGTTCTTCTCATCCTTAGTTGCCCTATGAGGAAAGGCATGTACCATGGATATGGCATAGTAACAGGGTAAGAGTTTTCATTACTACTTGGCAATTTACAGAAACAACGTCAAATTAAGTATGAAATTAAGAATAGGTGGGGGAAGGCCCAGTATTAAAACACTGGCAAAATGACCACATCAGACTTTCAGCTCTGAGAAAGAACAGAGTAGCTTGTGTAAGACTATCACTCTTGCATGTATATTAAGAAACTAGCCAGGCATGGTAGTGCACATTTGTAATCCCAACTGCTGAGGAGGCTAAGGCAGAAAGAAGTCAGGAGTTCAAGGCCAGTCTAGGAAACTCAAAAGGGCTGGGGATATAGCTCAGTGTATGAGTCCATAGGCTCAATCCCTGATATAGCAAAAAAAAAAAAAAAAATTGTTCAAAGAAAAATAAAAGGCAATGTAATGCTGTGGGGTGTGAAACATAAGTAGGAATAAAGTGTATGTCACATAGACATATATTTGTGTTTTAGTCAGCTTTTTCGCCGCTGTGACTAAAAGATCAGACCAAAACAATTTTAAGCAGGAAAAGTTTACTTGAGGGCTCACAGTTTCAGAGATCTTAGTTCATAGAAGGCTGGCTCCATTCCTTGGGGCTCCAGGTGAGTTAGAGGGAAGCAGCTCACATGACAAAACAGGAAGCAGAGAGAGGGGTCTCCACTTGCCAGATACTAATGTATACTACAAAGCCACGCCCCCCAATGCCCACTGCCTCCAGCCACACCCTGCCTCTTTAGTTACCACTCAGTTAATCCCAGTCAGAGGATTAATTCACGGGTTGGGTTAAGACTCTTAAAACCCAATCATTTCTCCTCTGAACCTTCTTGCATTCTCTCTCACATGAGCTTTTGGAAGAAACCTGACATACAAACAATGACAACTTGTGAAGAAGGGTATAAATGTAATTATACTGCTATAAAAATTTTTATGTATAAAATAGTATAATATTAATGCAAAAGATTGTGACAAATTATAAACCTAGTGCAAGCACAAGAAAGGTATAGGTAAAAACCAGTAGAGGCGACAGAATAGAATAAGCAGTAATACTATCCCCCTCCTCCAACCTAAAGTAAAAGCAGAAAGAAAAAAGGAACAAAGAACAGAGGAACAACCTAAAGTAAAGGTAAGAGAAAGAAAAAAGGAACAAAGAACAGGGGAAAAGCTAACAAAAAACAGGACTATGTAGATTTTGACCCAACCATATCAATAATTAAAATGGTAAATGGTCTAAATCAACATAAGGCAGAAATTGGAAGACAGGATCCCCCCACACACACACCAAAAAATACATAAATAACTCTTAGATGCTCTTTCCAAGAGGCACCGTTTAAATATAAAACAAGACAAGATGAAAGTAAATAAGGTTTTACCATGAAAACACCAACCATAAAATTTAGTGTGGCCATATTAATATCAGATGACTTACATTTAGAGAACACCACACAAAATGAATGTACATGGAATAATCACAAAGATAGATCAAATGTTGAAATGTTGGGCAATAAATTTTTAGTGAATCACAACAGACTGGTGTCATACAGAACGTGCTCTCTTACTACAAAAGTAATCAAGTTAGCCATCTAGGAAATTATAGTGAGTTAAGAAATCTCAAGGAATTTGGGAATATATTTATAATTGATCATGAAAATGGTGTCAAAATTCATGAAGTGAGGCCAAAACAGATGTTCAAGGGAGGTTTATGACTTGAAGCGCTTGTTTTGGAAAAGAAGGTATAAAATCAATTATTTAAGAATCCGCCTTTTTTTTTAAGATGGAATTTTACTATGCTGTCCAGTCTGGTGGCAAACTCATGATCTTCCTGCCCCAGCCCCCTAGTAGCTGGGACTACAGGTCTGTGCCACCATGCCCAGCTTGTATAGTAATGGACTATTATGAACAGCTTCATATCTAAATTTGACAACTTAGATGAAAAAGGCAAATTCCTGAAAGAAAAAAAAAAAACTAAAAGAGCTCACTCAAGACAGATAACCTCAACATTCCTATCACTACTAACTGAATTAGTAGCTAAGTTTTCTAACAAAAGAAAACCTCAGGTCCAGGGGTTCCACTGATGGGTTATACCAGACTTTTAAGAAACAATAGTAGTTATGCAAAAATTTTCCATAAAGTAGAAGATAAATCATCCGACTCACTTTGCAATACCAGCATTACCATATCAAAAACAGAAAAACATGTAATGATACAAAAAAAAACCACATAGATTCATAGATTAATAAACCTCGTGGGCATAGACACAAATACCCTCAACAAATTGTTAGCAAATTAAGTGTACCAATATTTAAAGATGCATTTTTGTACATCATGACCAAGTGGAATTTGTTTGGGACTGAAAGATTGGCCCCATAGTCAAGAAGTAAACAATATAATTTACCAAATTAACACACTGAAAAATAAAACTCCAGATTGGGAATGTAGCTTAGTGGTACAGTGCTCACCTAGAGTACACGTTAGGCCCTGGGTTGATCCCCAGCACTGAAAAAAGAAAGGAAGAAAGAAAAGAAAATCGTATTGCTATCATAATAAATACAGAAAAGGCCTTTTGCAGCATCCAAGGCTGGGGCTATAGCTCAACGGCAGAGCACTTGCCTAGGATTCATGAGGAACTGGGTTTGATCCTCAACACCACATAAAAAAATTAAACAAAGGCATTCTGTCTATCTACAACTACAAGAAAAATTTTTTAAAAAGATGCAGCATCCATTTATAATCTTTAAAGTCTCAAAGAATTAGGAAGAGAAATTTCTTCAATTTTACAAAGATGTCTAAAGAGATTCTACTGCCACCACAGTTGCCATTGAAAGATGTGCTTTCTCCCTACAATCAACAAGGATGTCTCCCTCAACATGGTTGTGTTGGAAGTTCTACTCAGCTCAATAAAACATGAAAAAGAAATAAAACATAAATTGGAAAATAAGAAGTAAGACTCTATATTCAGGGAAAGCATAATTTTATGCATATACAATCAGGGAATCTGTGCAAATACTGCTAGAAGTAGTTAGCAAGACTACAGGATTTTTAAGGTCCATATTAACATTAATTGGTTTTTTGTGTATAAGCAATAAGCAATTATAAATCATTTTAAAGTACCATTTCTATTTTTAATTTTTTTTTGTAGTTGTAGGTGGACAGAATGCCTTTATTTTGTTTATTTTTATGTGGTGCTGAAGATCGAACCCAGTGCCTTACGCATGCTAGGCAAGCCCCAGCCCTAAAGTACCATTTATAAAAGGCTAAAAATCCCAGCAAAACTTTGTAAAAAATTACAAGTTTATTCTAAAATTTACACATAAAATCAAAGGAAATAGCCAAAATAATTTTGAAAAAGGAATGTTGAAGGATTCATAGTATCTGATCTCATGACTTCATGACTTACTCTAAAATTATAGTAACTAAAACACTGAAGTACTGGAGAAAAGACGGACACATAGGTAAATTGAACAGATCAGAGTCCAGAAATAGACCCAGACATATGACCAATTGATAATAAATTATATTTACCTAGATGCCAACACAATTCAAAGGAAAATTTACATTTTTTCCTACAAATCATACTGGAACAAATAAATACCCATAGCAGGCCAAACTTTGTACCTGCTATTTTTTCAATATGGTTTGAGTATGTCCCTCAAAGACGAGATCATCTCAGATACAGAAAAAAGCACTTAGAAAATTCAACGACTTCTTAAGTAGCATTATCAAGGTATCATTGATGTACAAAGAATTACACATATTTAGTGTGTACAATTGGATGTGGACATTTGAAAATACCCATGACACCATCACTGTAATCAAGATAATAGGTATATCCAATACCTCCCAGAGTTTTTGTCCCCCTGGATTTTTTTTTTGTTATTTTTATTTTGTGTTAAAAACACAACTATCCTCTTAACAAATTTATAGTGCACAATACTGTATTGTTAATTATAGGCACAACAGATCTCTAGAACTTATGCATCTAACCTAACTGAAAGTTATATCCATTAAACCATAACTCTCATCCTACATCACCCAACCCCTAGTATCCACTATGTAATTCTCTGCTTTCACAAGTCTATTAGAGATTTAAGTGAAATCTTGTCCTTCTGGGATTGGCTTATTTCACTTAGCATACTGTCTTCAAGAATTATCCATGTTGTCACAAAAGATAGGATATCATTTTTTAAGATTGAGTAATATATATATATATATATATATATACACACACATATACATATACACATATACACACACACACACACACACACACACACACAGCATTTTCCTTATTCATTCATCTGTCAATGGAAATGGGCTGTTTCCCTATCTTGGTTATTGTAAATAATGTTTCAATGAACATGGGTGTACAGATACTTCTTTGAGATCCTATTTTCAAATCTCAGAAGTGGGATTGCTAGATTGATATGATAGTTCTATTTTTAACTTTCTGAGGAGCCTCTATACTGTTTTGATGCAACATTTTACATTTCCAACTACAGTGTAAAAATTACAATTTTTCCATATGCTTGTCAATACTTAACCATCCTAATAAATGTAAAGTAACATATTATAGTTTGGATATCTCCACCAAAAAAAATTATTTTACAATAATTCAGCAAAGTTGCCGGACATAAAATCAAATTACAAAATCAATTACATTTCTATACACTATGAATGAACTACCGCCCCACCCCTGCCAAAAAAAATAAGTAAATAATTCCATTTACAACATCACCAAGAAGAATAAAATACTTAGGAATAAACTGAACAAAGAAGTAAAAAGACTATACGACATTGATGAAAGAAATTAAAGGAGACACAAATATATAGAAAGATGTCCTATATTAATGGATTGGGATTTAATATTATTAACTGTTCATATGATGCAAAGTAATCAAGAGATCCAAATCCATGATCATAAAAATCACTATGAGGGCTGGGGATGTGGCTCAAGCGGTAGCGCGCTCACCTGGCATGCGTGCGGCCCGGGTTGGATCCTCAGCACCACATACAAAGATGTTGTGTCCGCCGAAAACTAAAAAATAAATATTAAAAAAAAACACTATGAAATTTTTTACAGAAACAGAAAAATGATTTCAACAGTCATATGGAACCACAAAAGACCCATAATAGATTTTCAGAAAGAACAAAACTGGAAATAACAACTTTCTGTTTTAAAATACATTACAAAGCTACAATAGTTAGAACAAGATGTTATTAGAATAAAGATAGGAATATAGATCAATGGAACAGAATAGGAAAAACAGGTCAGAAACCATACATTTACCATCCACTGATTTATTTACTTATGTATTTATTTAATTATGCAGTACTGAGAGCTGAACATAGGGATCTTCTACCATGAAGATACATCCTCAGCCCTTTAAAAAAAAAAAAAAAAAACACTTTTTTTTTTTTTTTTTTTTGGAAACAGGGTCTCATTTAGTCACCCAGCTGGCCTGGAACTTGTGATCCTTCTTCCTCAGCCTTCTAAGTAACTGGGATTACAAGTGTGTGCCACCATGCCCAGCCACCAACTGATCTCTGGGAAAACTAGATATCCACATGCAAAAGAATGAATTTGGACCTTTATTTTGAACCATACACACATACACACACACACACACACAAAAAATTCAACTTAAAATGGGATAAAACTTTATGTAAGATCTAAAACTGTAAAATGGTAGAAAAAGAGAGAAAGATTGTTGACATTATTCTTGGGAATGATTTCTTGGATAGGACATAAGAGGCACAGGCAGCAAAAGCAAATTAAGAAGAGGGGCTACGTCAAACAAAAAGCTTCTGCACAGCAATATAAGCAACGGGATGAAAAAACAAACTGGAATAAGAGAAAATATTTGCAAGCTAATTATCTGATAAAGGATCAATTTCCAAAATATATAAAGAACCTTACAATTCAATAGGGGGGAAAATGAACAAAAACCAAGCAAGCCAGACTGGTGTATGAGAACAGGTTCAACATCAAGAGCTTTCATGATGAAACTCTCAGTGAACTGCAAATAAAAGGAACCTTTCCCCATGAGAGAAAGGGCATCTGTGTAAAATCTACAGCCAATATCCTACTTCATGGTGAAATACTGAGTGCTTTCAAAATGCAAATAATATATTCTCTTCCTAGACAGATGGGCAAAAAACAAGAGAAAAGAAGTAACTAAAGGCTTAGAGATTGTAAAGGGAAATACAAATGTGTTTATCTTGGCTCTAAGCAATTTCAGTATGATGTATCTTGGTGTCATTTTCTTTGTTTCATGTGCTTAGAGTGAGTGATTATTGGTCTGTGGTCTTATCATTATTTCATCAAATTTAGAAAATTTCAGCCATCCTTCAAAAAAATTCTGTATCCCTCTTTTCTCCTTTGAAGAATCCACTTACATATATTTATACTCAGAAGGTGTCCCACAGTTCATTGAGGATGCTTTCATTTTTAATACTTCATTTCTATTAATGTATTAAAGTTCACTAATCTTTTCTTATACTGTTTAATTTGATGTTAATTTCATACAGTGTATTTTTAAAAAATCTTATACTTTGTACTTTTCTTGCCTCCATGTTTGTTTTGAATACCTTTTATATTTTCCATGTCTCTAATTGAGGATATATGGAAAATAATTTTGCTATTTTAATGTCCTTGTCTGCAAATTGTAATGTCTGTATCAGTTCAAATCAGCTTTGTTTGATTAATCTCTCAGTTATGGACCATCTTCCTGCCATAATTAGCATACTTTGTATAATTTGGGCTGGATGCCAGATAATGTGAATTTTAGCTTGTTGGGTGTTGGATATTTTTCTATATTCCTAAAAATACCAAGGAGCTTTGATATAAGATGCACGTAAGTTTCTTGGAAACTGATTGTTTCAGGACTTGCTTTTATGATTTGCTTAATGGATGTTAAGCAGTTTTCAGTCTAGGGCTAATTATTCCCCACTACTAAAGCAAGTCTCTTCTGAGTATTCTGTCCAATGTCACATGCTCTGAACTATCCCCATGGCTGATGTAAACAGGCACTCTTCTCCATCACATGTGAATGCCTGTCACTGTTTCTATATAATTTCACCCCAAACTCAAGGTGTTTTCTAGTACATATGCACTGATCAGTACCTTGGTGAATACTCAGTAAGTAACCTCTGCATATTTGCTCTCTGAATTAGTAACTCCTCTCTAGTACTCCATCCTGTAAACTCTAGCTGCCTAAGTTTCCATGGACTCTCAGCTCCATTTCCTCAATTTAGGGTGTTCACCAGTCTCCTGTTTTCTCCTTCTCGGCACCACGACCTAGAAACTCTCAAGGCAGTGAGCTAGGGAAATCATAGGGATAACTTTGGGTTCCATCTCTCAGTATTAACTGTTCTTTGTTGACTAACTGCTCCAATGTTTTGAGTAATGCTATTTCATATAATTTGTCTGGCTTATTTGGGTTGTTTTAGTCAAGAC